>NW_015150738.1:348406-411676 GCF_000732505.1 Cyprinodon variegatus
TTACATACATTACACATACATGACCAATGCATAAATTAAATTAAAGGCCACTCTGTTCAAAAGGGAAACAAATAAAATACCACTCTGAAGACATTTGATCCTCTCTTGCAATGAACTTAATCATGCACTGCGCACAATCATGAGCAATATCACATTTTGTTTTGTTGTGATTAGGAATCAGACTGTTATTATAAGAACGGGTGCGCTTTTGTCTTGATTTTATATAAATATGTGAATTTTTCTTTAATTTTAGATTAAGCAAGACACACTGAAAACATGAAATATCACACTTACTCGGTACAGATCATTATACATTTAATAACAGGCCTATAAGCAAAAAAAATTAAGATAAAAAAATCTACTATTAAGGGTGGATTCCCAATTCAAATTCTGTTTACGGCCAAATTCATCCCTGGGCCAGCTACAGTCAAGGTGACTAGTTATATCTCATACCTCATAGAAACAGTTAAAACATTATATCCAAGTTATGCATTTAATGACCTTATAAAGAAAGGTTCAGAGTTGTTTGTTTGTCTCACAGAAGAACATAGAGAGCTGCCAACTTTCTCTAAATCTTTGTTATATTGTCTTAATTATTTAATACCATGATGCTCTTTTTTCATTTTTGGACAATATACCTACTGTTAACTTTTAAGGCCCCATTTAAATCATATGCACTTAGCCTTCTTTAAAACTGTTAATGATATCTGGAACTGGATATTATTATTTGAGTATTAAGACGAAACTTCTAAAAAGTTATAAAAGGAACATGATCCATACTAAGATCTTGGCTCCACCTTTTAGATCAGCAGGCAAAGTTTCACAGTTTGGCTGAAGTGCGGTCATGTGATTCAACAGAAGCACTCAGCGTTATTAAACACGCACTAAGTGTTTCCCTGATGGGCCAAGAGCCCAGAGATCTCACACAGAGGATCAGGTGGATATGTCAATCTTTAGCTCACACAGACTTCTCCTATCTGGCTGGAGGCGCTGCGCGAACGGATGCGTATTTTTACTTAAATCTATATAAGATTTTTTTTTCATCTCTTAATTTTTATTTATAAAAAAGAACTGGACTTAATCAACTATGGGGTCTGCCTCAGATTCAAAGGAGATAAATATATCAGTGTGGGTCTGCAGAGAAGAGAAGCTGGTTTTCGGTTTGTCAAAGCGCAACACGTGCGCGGATGTTGTGAAAGTGTTGCTGGAGGAACAGCGCGCGCAGCCCGGCCTGTCCACGACAGAGTCCCACTGCATCGTGGAGAAATGGAGGGGCTTCGAAAGAATTTTACCGAACAAAACAAAGATCCTCAAGCTGTGGATCGCGTGGGGAGATGAACAGAAAAACGTGAAGTTTGTACTGGTAAAAAAAGACGCGTCTTTGGAGAGCCGCAGGGCCCGCAGCGCAGAGGCGCGTGTGGTGCCGAGCAAGCAGACCCCCGGTGGGACCAAAGGGTCTACGAAGTCCAACATGGGAAGCATCTCGCCGGAAAAACAGCGTCGGATTGTTAGAAAAGCTTTCAGAAAGTTGGAGAAGATCAACAGAAAGAGGACGCGGTCTGCGCACAGAGACGCGGAGAAGATGGAGACGTTGGTACATGTCGTTGTGTCTCAGGACCACACAATCCGCCAGCAGGTTCAAAGGATGTCAGAACTGGATGCAGAAATAGATAGGTATGAAGCCAATGTGCATACTGATAGAATTAAAAGACACGGGGTTAATTATGTGCAGAACACGTATCTTTTTGGCGCAGCTTCGGTCTCAGCGCAGGAAGGAAAGGAACTAAACTCAAAAGAGACGCTTGCCAAACTTGAGGAGTATAGTCGGCAGTGCGAGCAGGTGCTGAAGCTTCAAGAAGAGCTTCTGGAGCAGGAGGCAATCATAGAAACGATCACAGCTCACATTCAGGAGGAGCTGAATCTGCGCTGGATGCAGCGCAGGAAAGAGGAGCTGCGCTCCAAACGCGCTCCATCCCAGCCGCCCTGCTCACAGACACACTCAGCATCACAGAGCGAACAGTATATGGAGGAAGAGAGGATCAAAACGCAGCTAGATGCGAGTTTATACATTGGCCTGCGACTCAACGCGGATTTAGAGGCTATTAGGGGGGATTTGGAGCTGTCCCAGCAGATTGGCACCGCTAAAGAGAAGGAAATGAGGGATTTGCTGGAGAAAGTGAACAGTTTGAACATGGAGGAGGGGGACGCGGATGAAGTTACGCGCATCCATGGGACAGAAGACAAGGAGATCCTGAATGACACTTTGAAAGGAGGGAATGAGTGGGCGGAGCAAGCCAAGGGTCTAACTAAACCTGAAAATATAAACGATGACGACTCAGACACAGGCTTAAGTTCTCTGCACAGTCAGGACTCAGACGGCCTTCCTGTGTGGGAATCACTGGTTTAAGACTTTAAAAGAAAACTGACTTATGTAGCCATTGTCTTTATATTCTTAGATAAAAACATAATTTAAGGCTCATGGATTCAAACACAATATAAAACCTATTAGATTTAATAGTTATAACTGTGGACAATTTTGTATTTTTTTTTTCTGAAAAATGATTTAAAAGCTTGAAAACTGGAGTTTATTTCATTTTCATCATTACTTAAAGGAAGCTTTCCACAATAAAATTAAAGCTTCTTCTGCAGATTTTAAATAACATCTATGTTTTATCCATGATTCCTCATTCTATTATTCCTTTTGGTGTGAATTACATGTCAAAATAAGACCTAAAGCCAAAACAGCAAACATTGATCCTTCAGATGGCTTTTAACTTTTTAATATAAACCAAACACATCCAACCAAAATCTTGGTACAGCACCAAAAACATTTTACGTTCTAACAACTTACTGCCAAAAACCTTTTGCTTTAGACATATATAAACGCATAGGATATTCACTTAATGTTTTTAATTAATTGAAACCAATAGAGGCCATCTGCAGTTTTGAGTGCTGTAAGAAATCAGTGTTCAAGAGGAGACAACATTTAGACAATTTTTTTGTTGTTGTTCTTGGGTCAATAGTCCCTATTAGAACTTTGAAAAAAAAATTTTTGAAAGAAGCACCCTGACATGTCCTGATTTTGCTGAGAAATCAGAGGATCCCAGAGGATAATCTAATCTTGGATTTAAAGATATTTTAAGGCACTGATGACATTTTTAGATTTAATGTGAGAGTTGATCTAACATACAATAGTTGGAGGCAAGCTTGTAAGGGTAAATTAAAAGTTTCCAAAATGGAGTTATTCTTTTTAGATTCAGTTGTCATAACAAAAATAAAAAAACAGGCCTCAAGGGTTTATAAACTTTTAATTTGTTGGATAAAGATGACAAATTATCAAAGAAGTCAAATAATAGCACAGATGTCCCTGTCAGGTCACAACACATTTATTCAAAGGAACAACTCAATACAAATACTAGATGCATTTGCATTGAACAAGCACATTCTCATTATTTTGTGTAAAATACAGAAAAGAGAAAAACATAAAGTAATTTGTCTTTTTAACATTCATAACAAAAAGACCACCAAGTGTGGTAGCTGCAGCATAAACAGGAGCATCTGAGGACAAAAAAAGTTGGAAAAACATGGCAGTTCTTCCGCCTCACTGGATGCCAAAGTAGAAAATAAAGAATATTTATCAGTATTATGTCATCTTAATGAAATTCTGCTGAAACAAAAATGCATTCTGAGAGAAAAAATGCACAGATATACAATAAATGAGAAACACAGAAATAACTAGCATCTTTAGGGGAAGGTTTAAAAATGTAGGAACAAGAAAATATGTGAGTGAAATGGTACAAGTAGTATTTAGTATTCACACAAAGTGGTGTTTGTGGTGAAGCAGTGAATGAAATAGACTGGTGGTTTGTCAGATTTCCAGCAGGAGTGATTAGTATCTGCCTGCAAGAGCGACTGCCTTCACAGCTTTGGGAAAGCTAAAATTCTATTTGTTTTTAGATGTAATTCCTGAATCATTTTCCTGATTGGAGTAGGAAACATTGTGTCTCCTTGTGCCTCTAGAAGGTCAACTAAATTAAAATAGTTAGATTTTTGTTTTTATTTAAAAAGTTGAATGTTTCGTTTCTGTTGTGCCTCAAGATAAGATTGCATGACTATAAACATCAAACCATGGAAGGGGTAACCACCCTCGTTAGCTGTTAAATATTGCATGGGTGGGGAAAAAAAGGGAGGAAAAATAAGGTGATCACTTAATCTGCTTGTAATTTAAACCTAAAGTATACAATGCATTGAGTTTGCAAATACGTGTATGAGCATAATTCACCTAGATCAAATTCTCTTTTGCACAGGAAATTTAAAATCCAGACTTCATTGAATCCATAAATATTCTCAGCTCAGAGAATAAAGAGCTTGAGATCTATATTGAATTTCTACCTCTAATGAACCCACCCATGTGTTTTTTATGACCTGTTACACGATGATATATAAAACAAGACCAGAGTATACAATACTTCCCCCATCCCTCCAGTTGTATACTTATGGTGGTTAATCGGTGTATTGAAACACACTAAACCACAGGGGAAATGGAAGATGTTTTCCCAGCATATTCAGTGACTGATTGACAGAAAAAAAACATAGTGAAAATGTTAACTGTTGAGCTTTCAGAATACAGTATGCTGAGATATTTTCTGTTCTCACTAATGACGTTTGCTTGATATAGATTCAAAGAAATTATAATTTGTAATGCAGCTCTTAGTGTGGATATTTTGCCGGGAATATCTGTTGTTTCTGAATGATAGTTTTGAATTTGTTCTTGAGTTTGTTCATATTTTCATGTATTTTGTACAGACTTGTTGTTTTTAAATCTTTCTCATAAATCGGAGGCATGAAGAAGCTCGTTTAGAGGGAAATAAAATTGGAGGTGATGAACAAAAACTCTTAAACTTTTAAAATCAAGAAAAAACACTTTATAAATTGGGGCAGGAAATGTAGCCACAAGGTAGGTAAGAAGATGATTTTCATCTTGAATAAAACCAGCTTTTATAGAAAGAGGGGAGTTCTTGAAAAGATAGTCTATTTTATTAGAGATTATCAGGATATAATAATAAAAAACAAAAACTCTTGCATTTTACCCCCAAAAAAATAAATAAAATACACATGCATGATGAGGTGAGTGTTTGCAATCATTGACCTCCAGGACAGATTGATTAAAGTGAACTTTTTTATTTTGAAAAATAATACAAAATCTAGCATTTGGGAAAGCTCTGATGCCTTACTTCAAACATTCATATGTTTGGCCCACTCTTCCATTGATGGTAGTTAAATTGAGTCTATATAAATCAGTGTGTATAAACCAAAACTTGCATCATCGTGTTTTGTAACATCTGGAACAGGAAGTCCTCAGGATGACGTCTTATAAGCCTGGCACATCCAGAAACTGGGATTTCTATTTAGCCTTTAAGACAGAACATCTTCTTCAGGACGGATGACTTGGATGGTTTACTGCAATCTTTAAGTCTTAACAGAGATTAAAAACCAGTAAGGCTCTAAAAGGGCACAGCTTTTATAAAAGTTTCTTTATACGGTATTATCCACCATTCCTTTAATTCATTTGAGAAAAACACAGACACACACTTTTCTCCTGATCTTTTTTAAGAAGTGCAGTTCCTTTTTAAAATTTGATGCCTTTTTGTTTTGATTCTGTGGCAGAAGCTTCTCCTATTGGATTTTATCATTCTGAAATAATCATAGAAGGCATAGAAACAAGAAACCAAGCACTTTTAAATAAAAGAATACAATAATCAATTAAAAATCTTGTTTTTTATTAAGAACAAACCACGTGTAAAAATGAGGTCTATTGAATGAGGTTCTGTCAAAGGAAAAATGTCAAATGTTTAAAATGTAAAGTGAAAAAAATTGTGTGACTCTGATGAACAGATAAACATTTTATCCACATATGTAGGTTGTTGAAGGTGGACAAAGTTGTATGTTACAAAAAAATGGTGATAGACCAACATTTAAAGGAAGCAGTAATTAAAACTAGAGTAATAGCAATACTTCAGCTTCAAACATTCATCTGATGAACTGAAATTACTTGAAGGTTAAAGCCCAAAGGGTGGACACACACACACATACACACACACATGGGCTGGCTATCTTTAGCGTCTTTGTTGTTTGAATTTAGGGCAACATCAGTGCCAAAATAGGGTTGGTGCCATATTACATGTTATGGGAGGTGTCTGTTTTGCTCGCGACAAACAGACATCTCCTCTGTGCTTGACTCTTTCTTACCTGCCACGGCGTTGCACTGAGGGACTTAAATTGATATGGGCTGATAGAAGAAACCCTTTATCTCACAAGCAGGGATGTGACAGTGCATGCTGTGTTCTAAGAGGGAAAACAATTGCATATCACTTGCCTTTTAACAGAGTCCAAATCCATGTGGAGAGATTTAATAATGGGGCGTTTCCCTAAAGGCTTGAAGTTTCCCAAGATAAAAAAAAAAAACAAAACAAACCAGAAATCTGAAATAGTCTTCTTGAACACTTTTTTACTTCATTAGTTTTCTCATTTGTGGAGAAAAGAGAAACCTTTTGTTTCATGCAACCACTTTGTTAATGCATTCTTTACAACAACAGGAAATGTTTATGTATTATGGTCCAATATTTCAATTCGGTGGAATTTAGAATTAAAAATTTTATTTCATTAACTTAAAACTATGAGATATGTCAATGTAGCTGAAAGTTATTCAACTATCAACAAAGCTACCAAAGTGTATCATCTATAGTTTTCAAAAAGAGTGGTTTTCTAATATATCTGTTGTTGATCATTTACACAGGCAGGAAATTCATGAAGCATTTCTGTCGTCATCAGCTCCTGCTGTTCCTGCTATTTGACTGACTGATTTAATATCTTTTTGTTACTCATTGTGAATTTCCTCTCACCCTCAACCTTTGTTGTCCTTGTCCTGACCTGTCTGACCGACTCACAGTTGGAACAGTAGAAGAAAATAGTTTTTTTAGCAACCTGCTGTCAGAACCTTTTATCCCTCTCTATTCAGGATGAAGATTTTGTGCCATCAATGGGTTTCATTAAGAATGGAATCATTTCTAACATCTTATGATCAAATAAATGCGTTTTTTTACTCCCACGCTGTTTACATTTGATCACTTCTGCACTTTATGAAAAGGAAAAGGCAAAGCTGCTGCTCATTTACTGTCTGAAAGCTGTACAAAACGAAATTTTGTTTTCTGTACACTATGTGTATACAAAATGACAAGGAAAGTTGTCTAAGTCTAAGATAACCAAATCCCTCAGTTTAGTGTAAATGAACTGAATGCATCTGAAGACACTGCAATACAATTGAATTCATTTTAAGACCTAAATATCAGAATTTGTATCTTTAGGAATAGCTTCTTATCACTTCTATCAAATTACAAAATTGACTTCATTTACTCTACAATTATCTGATCTTTAAATACTTTGGATATACTGGAAAATGTCACAATGGCTTTGTATGTTTCTGTTTGGATAATTCATAATATTTTGTTGAATTTCATATCTGAGAAAAATCTTCAAACATTAGTTGAGTAAAATAACTAGGCAGAAAGTCTAATTCTTCTTTGGTAAAAAGGGACAACATTTTTGATATTTTTCGACCTGTGTCAGTTGGTGTAATGAAATACAAGTCAACGCATTCGGCCATTTGTGGAAAGAGGAGCAAGTCTGTAAGTCTGAAACCAGGAGTATTTTGTACTAGTGTGGCAGTATCATGTTATGTAGTAGGAACTGGCATGCTTAACAAAACCGATGGCATCATAAACTAAAGACTATGGGGGGAGAAAAACTGAAGTTACATCTCAAAACATTAGCCAGGAAGTTCCTATCATAGGCCCAAACTAAAGCCATTGTTCTATCTAAGTTAATACTAAGCCCTGATTCTAGTAACAAGTTCTGAGTGAGGTAGACGTATTGTCACAATTATAATACCAGGGTTTATATTTACACAAAACGATTTACAATGAAATGCATTGAAAAAGATTCTTCTTACATTTTCTTAACTGGACCAAATTAACTGATTTAAAAGCATAAACAGCAAAGCTGACACTTTAAAAGAAAACAATTAAAGCATGTATTTATGCATTTTTTTATGTTAGTTATTTAATTTTTAGATCTACTTCCAATGTCACATATGCTGAAACTCATCTATTACAAAATATGTATCAACACAACTTCAAACTTCATCAGATGCATTTATTAGAAAAAGAAATCCCCTTGTCAAATTGATTTTGCTGAAATGTCCAATTTTTTTGCTTTCAAAGTAAATTCCTGGCATTCCGGAAAGAAATGACCGTTTCTTAATGGCCCCAAGTTGTCGGTGTTCCCTAATCCCTGGAATGTGTCACTTTGTGTTCCTGTCGGCCTTTGTTCAGGCTCACCAAGGGATCCGGCATGAAGTCACTAATGAAGCTTTTGACTTGAGAGTCAGGACCTCAATACCGGCACTGAGGTGAAAGCCGCTTGGAGAGCAGTCGGCCTGCTGCTAACAGACCCAGGCCACCAATGTGGTCTCATTAGACCTCATTTTGCTGCTGGCAGGTGTGTTTATCCTGTAAAGCTGGGTGGCGACCTTGCCGGTAGGATACTGTACAGTCTCTTTCCGAGCCGCTCAATACTCATCACCACCTATTGAAGCAACTCTGTCACCAGCATCCTCGTTACTTTTCAATAACTTCCTGATTTACAGTGCGTACAGAGACAAATGTATTGGGAAAACATTTTGCTGCTTCTTTCGAGCAAAACTGCAAATGTAACTAGAAAAAAAAGTAGATCTAGCAGACAAAAACTAACAAGAGAAACTTTTACAAAGCACAATGTGAGCTGAAACTATTTACAACACTCTAAAATTCGACATTGTTAATGGTTCATGGGTGTTACCAGTGTATTAGTTACAGAAATAAACAGGAGCGGTTTGGGCGTATCTGAAGCTCATTAACTTCCTCTTCATAAAACATCAGTGAGGATTGCTGTAGGCAATCATCCTTTCTAAAAGAACAATCGGTGGATCTTCCTTGGCCTTCTTCTACGTTCTTATTATCCAATATCAAAGTTTGGTGTCATGTTATACAGCTACAGATTCTGTTGCAATACTTTTTAGGTCAAGCTGTTCTAAGGTAGACTCACTCCATTATATAAAGGCTGAAATGTCTAAAAATGGATGTAAAATTTCTAATTTTGTTTTACATGCTATTTCTCGAAAGTACTTTTATAGCACTCAATAATTTGCTGGGAATTTTGCTGACCCTGGTCTTTAATGAATGGATTTATTGACATTTAAATAGAATCTTCAAAACCCAGAAATGTTTGCCTGTATGATGTTTTGTTACATTGGCTTTAAAGGAGAAGTTCGGTTTTTTACACTTTAAGCCCATTTTCTGTAGTGTCCAGGATGAAATCGAATGATCGACACCAAAAGTTTGACAATTGCTCCTGTCTCTGCTTTTTGGCTCATGCAGAATCCCCCCCTGGCTGCTTTAGAATGGCTTGCATAGAGCATGTCCGATAATGTCCTTAAAACAACCTTAAACGTTCTTTTTTTAAAATATGCTACTCACCGTGTCGTCAGCGCTGTTCAATGACGTTCCAAAAAAAGTTTCGTGAAGAAAAAACGTTCCTGTAGTGTTTTATTTAGCATTTTGTAAATCCCATTGAGTTCTGTAGGAATAGTCAATATTCCGCTGCCACCGGAAACGGAAATGGAGCCTGTTTACACAGTTGTAGTCTTTTCGCTTCACTCTGTGTACTCCGACGTCGAGAATCAAGAATCCACCTTTCGTATTCCATTTTCAGAGTTTTTTTAAAGTGTTTAACAGAGACGTTAGCACCTCGACGTCGGAGTACACAGAGTGAAGCGAAAAGACTACAACTGTGTAAACAGGCCCCATTTCCGTTTCCGGTGGCAGCGGAATATTGACTATTCCTACAGAACTCAATGGGATTTACAAAATGCTAAATAAAACACTACAGGTACGTTTTTTCTTTACGAAACTTTTTTTGGAACGTCATTGAACAGCGCTGACGACACGGTGAGTAGCATATTTTAAAAAAAGAACGTTTAAGGTTGTTTTAAGGACATTATCGGACATGCTCTATGAAAGCCATTCTAAAGCAGCCAGGGGGTGATTCTAAATGAGCCAAAAAGCAGAGACAGGAGCAATTGTCAAACTTTTGGTGTCGATCATTCGATTTCATCCTGGACACTACAGAAAATGGGCTTAAAGTGTAAAAAACCGAACTTCTCCTTTAACTACAGGTCAACTCTCCTTCAAGAGATACCGGTAACTTCTTTAAAAACAACTGTCACCAATATTGTCAGCAATGACTCTCACTATTTGCATTTCCTGAATATTTCAGCAATATTCTTATCTCCTATCACCCTACAAGTTGCAAAGACTTAGCATTGTTCATTAACTTTATATTTTTCTTTTAGGATTATTTTTATTGATGATGTGTGATTCTGTTGAACCCTGGTAATTCCTGCCTGTTGTGTGGTCATACTAATGTTTTCCCAAGTAGTTTATCCGATTCAGACAGTTCCTCTGTCAGGTTATACAGTTATCATGTTTATTAAAAAGGGGCACAGACAGAGTGGATCTTTCTTAACAGCAAGTTCTCTGTGCTTTTATCTGAGACACTCTGTATTGTTTTGATAAGCCTGGAGCCATGGATGTCTCCTACAGCTACAAACATGTATGATGTAATGATGTGAATATGTGGCATACTGGAGTTTTACAAAATACTTCTTTAACTCTGATTTCAGGCCAACTTCAACGCGATGTGAGCCCGGTGTGTAAGCGCTGCAATCTGTAAACTTAAGCATCTTCTCCGGTCTGAGTAATATTACAATTCTGTCAAAATCTGTTGTCATGTCTCATGGTAAATTTATACATATACATTATGAACTGTTATTTAAACAGTTTGGCCAAAGTGATCTGAGTGAGCCTTAAAGGGGAACAGCGTTTTTTTTACATTGGGCCTTTGATTTTACGTTATTACATCATGTTCTGCTCACCCATATGAGTTTTGCGTCATTCGGATCTGTACCGACGATATTCCGTTAGGTTATATCCAGGTAACGTCTTCCTATGGGCAAACGAGTTGAAGGCACAAACTAAATTGTTCATAATGTATTCTTTATGGTACACCAGCATTCATAACAGGTAGGCGAATCGCTGTCCCCAGACATCCACGGTTATATTTTTTAAATTTATATCTTTTGAAAACAAATTGGAGTGTGTATGACGTCTTTTTGATTGTATATTGGGCTGCAGCCCAGCAAAACTGGAAAAAAACCCTGCTCTACAACCCTTGTGCCTCATTAAGGAGGACAAATACACATCCGGCTGGATGCGGTGCCGGGTGCAAGACAATGCAATGAAAATCCGGACTGTCTGACATAAAGCCGAACATCTGGCCACCCTACTCATTGATGTCCCTTTAGGCTGTGGATCATTTCATTCCGTATAAACCACAGTGATCTGATGGCCTGGAACAGAAAAGCTGGGCAGTAGGACTGTTCTGTAGTGAAGACAACCTTAGTGCTGTGACAGATGTAGTAGGATTTAATGCCTTTGTAAGAAGGCTTGTAATAACTTCAATCATGGTTTTTAGTACTTTGGTGATCTTCTGGCCAAGTGACAAAGCACCCTTGGAGTGCTTAAGGGAGTGGTGGCCCAGTGATCACAACATTGTGCTTGGGTCTCTCAGGTTTTAAATTCAAGTCACACACACTCCAACAGATGCAGAAGACCCTTAACCCCAGACTGCTCCCCGGACACAATGGCAGCCCACTGCTCCCCAGGTTGGGGATGGGTTAAATGCAGAGAGTGAATTTCATTGCTCTTTACTTGTGACAGTGTAATGACAATAAAAGTTGAAAAAAATAAAAATAATACATCGCGCATTGGTAGGATTACATTTGTCCTATGTACTCAGTCAGAATATCAGAATGACAAATGTTAATTACTTTTTTCTATAATTTGTGTTCCTTTTTTGGTCTTGAAAAATGTCATTATATAAAACATGTTCAGATGGTTTATCATAACTGACAGACTTGCCTCTGCCAAAATTAAATCTCATCTTATGTTTTATCAAGGTTTTATTTCACATTAGTCAGTATTAGCTTGGATATTTTCATCCCCTAACAAATTAAGTTATTTAAAAAAAATAAAATGTGTGTTTCTTTAAATTATTGTCAAACATTTGATTGATATTGTGACATTTATTTGCAAATGAAATGCAAAAAAGGAAGGGGCAAAATCTTTTTAATGAAACGGTAAAAATTAAACTGCATTTTTTAAAATGAAAATATAGATTTGAATTGTTTTAGCTAATTTAATGCACACAAAGAAAAATCCTTATATCGGCACACACATCTTACGGTAAATGGCAAAGTTTTGCATGGGATAAGTTGTGTTGTACAAATAGGATAATCATACTAATTAACATGTAAATATCAGACTGGGGCCCACAACTAAGACTGGCATCCTGAAAACACTTCACATCTTCAAAAAGTAGGGATGCAAAGTGTTCATCTGTAGAAGTGGCCATGTCTGAAATGGGATGCTGAAAACTTCTTGTCACTTGCTACGGAGTTTAATGACAATATGCCTGTCTTCTGTAGATCCCATAAACACGAAGTTCCAAAAACTAGCAGAAACCAAATAGCTGCAAGTGAATATGAGTTATCTGAGAATTACAGTTAACTAAAATATCTTTGGCATAGTAGCTACTATTGCAATAGTAGCAAACCTGTGAAAACATGACTGGACTTTGGCCAGAATCTTGTCAACTGGCCAATGTCAAAAGGGTATGGATTAATTTAGATGTTTAAATTGCAGTAGTTGACTTATTTTTTTATAATTTACCACCTCGATTCTTGACAAATGCCATAGCCAGAGCAAATTAATGACTTTTTTGTATTGGTCTCCAGATCTGCTCTATAAAAAAAAAAACACAGAGGAAACCAAAGAGTTTCCCATTTTTTCCCAAAAAGCAAATAAATGCTAAGAATGAGGCACTGTATTGAAATCAGTTCTGCCTCACTGCATATAATCCTCACATTCGTATAAAAATTATATTTTCATCTTTTATCAAAATATAGTTATTACTGAGTTTGGCCAACCCAATAAATTTATTTTCTTAATTTAGATGGCAGCATGTTGACTCCTGAACAGGCATTATAGCTGTTGTTCGAGTCCTGTGGGAAATACTCCCATATTATGATTACTCACAATCACATTGCTTCAGTGAGTTCTATCTGTTTACATAATAGCTTCTTATATTATTCTGCAAGCAATTAGAAATTTTAAAAGATAAAGAAAAAACAAAAGCTTTACATACTCACATATAATTTGATAAAGTAAATCAAACCTCTAAAATTGCAAATCCAGGATTTCAATCTTTTTTTTCCTCAACTAATTTAATGTATTATGACCAAATGAATACCTAAAACTATATTTCAACTAAAGAGAGGAAAAAGCATATTGATATGTTTAAATGGGGTAAAGATCGCCTGAGAAATTCAGGTAACTTGAAATTTTTGCATTTGTAATTGGGCTTTTTTATGCTTGAGAGACAAACGCTAAAGAAATGCTGAGATACTGCTCCCCATAAGAAGACAAAAGACATCTACTTAAATGAGAAATAATCCAGTGGAGAGAAGGAGAGCACTCAGCACAGTTAAGTGGAGGTCTCCTATAGAAGGTAAGACCTGATTATGGAGTGTTTTTGTGGAAACCAGTCATTTGGTACCAGGCAGTGTGGGAAACCAGAGACTGCAAGAACTTAAGATCCCAACAAGGAATCCAGTGCTTGAAAGAATAAACTCTCGTAAGGAGATGAATACATGTTTTCTTGCACAGTTTCTAACTAATGAACCTAAAAAGCATATTTTTCTTATTCTGGGAGAAAGCCAGAGCACCCGGAGAGAACCCATGGGGAGACCATGCAAACTCAATGCATAAAGGTCTCTTCCTGCAAGGCACCAGTGCTAACTACTGCACACCATAAGGACCTGCTCCATTCACCAGGGAAAAAAAACAATTAAAAGGGGTAGAAACTTTGCCCAGAAAAAGGCCCTGGTAGGAAGGCAGTACTTTTTCATTAATAGATGGATTAGAATATGAATGGTAGTGGAGGACTAGACATTTTGGAATGAATTGTGTTGAGGTTCAGTAGGTATCTTTGTCAGTGTGATGGTTTGGTTGAGAAAGGGTTTCTTGAAGCTTAGAAGTAGTCAGTTTTCTGAATGAGGTGGAACCTTTCTTTCTGGGTATTCCTTCTTTTGATATGTCCATCTCCTGTTGCAGATGTTTCAGTCTGTTCACCAGGCTCTCCGTTGATGTTTTACTCAATCTGTTTGCCACTGCTGCTTTTCATTGTTCAGTAACTCCTGAATGTCTTTCAAAGCTGCTTCTGCCTTTCTGGCAGTTTTCTGCTGCTCTACCAGGAGCCTGGATCTTTCCTGGGCCTAGAGCCGTCTTTCGTTGTCCAGGTCTTGCTAACTTTGACCAAAAAAGCCTTTATTTAATTGGTTTCCTGCACTTGCTCTGCTAAGCAGGTCTCAGTCTCTTTTGTTCTGGTCTTGTCAGCAACCAGAACCATGTCCAATAATTTTTCCTGCAGCATCTTGAAGGTGTTGGTTCTCTTCTGCTTCAAATGCAGAGCAGCTTTCTCCTGTTCAGATTTAGATCTCTGTAGCTCTAAATGATTTTTTTAGATGCTCCACCTCATCTCTTTCTTGTTGGTTGGCCATAAGGTGCGTTTTTTCCTGCTCCCATTGCAGGCTCTTGTCCTCCAAATCTCTCTCCATTTGGGCCAGAGCACCTCATTTTGCTGCGCTAAGCGATCCCCTGACTCCTTTGCCAGGGTTTTCTCTTTAGTCAGGTTTTGTTCCAGTTGTTCAGCCCATTTGATGGCATCTTGATAGTCCTTGTTTTCTTGACCAGCTCATGATACAGGGCAGCAATCTTGTGTTCATGCATAACCTTCTGTGACATTTCAGTTTTTCCACCTCAACCGGATCTTGCTTACTGGTCAGGAGACGTTTTTTTTCCTGCTCCAACTGCTGTCTTTGTTCCTTCAAATCTATCTCCATCGTGACCAGAGTAGCTTGTAATCTAAAGGTTTCTTCCATCTGCTTGTCCAAACAGATCTGTTTCCTTTCTTTTGTTCATCTCTGTGATCAGAGATGCTTTCATCTGGTAAGCCTTTCTGAAGGCACCTTGCCGGTCTTTGTCTATCTTAATCCACACCATACAGAGCAGCGACCTCATGTTAATCATCAGTTTGCTGCTTTTCTTTTATCTGAGTCAGCTTCATCACTTCTTCTCTTAATAAGGCATTTTCTTGCTCAAGTGCTAAGATCTTCTCATCATTGGAGCATAAGATAGCATTAAACTCTAACTGATGCCATAATAACGTGGCTGTTTGTTTTGTTGTTTTGTCCAACATAATTTCACAGCTGGGTTAATTGTTTATTCTGAATTTCCCAAGTAAATGAATTTGTGTATTGTATATGTCTTGCTTCTGTCTTAAGTTGTGATGAAATGGCTACCTGTCCAGGGCGTGCCTCACTTCTCACTCAATCTGCTGGAGATAGGCACCTGGCAAGCATGTATGAATGGATGATGGTTCAGGTTTAACAGTGTTGAACTTTGACGCTTTGAAAGCTTTCAAAATGTCTGAATAGTGATAAAAGTGAATGACTGAGATTTAAAAAATATGGACAAAATACAGAGACCATAATGGATGTAACCCATATGAGACTTTTCTTGTTAGTTCAACTCCCCCCATAAAACCACCCACAGTGTCTGTAATTGAATTGTGCATGTCCTGATGTGCCATATCGACATCTAATCCTGCGAAAAAGCAGATGGTTGGAGCCAAGCAAAGTTGAATGTCCCGTGTTCACATTTCTGTAGCTGAGTTGTATTAAATTAGAAGTTACCAGCGTCTGTTCCCAGCCAGTTCTTAACAGTTTGAAAGGCTTCATTTTATGTGCTTTGGTATCAATTTCAAAGCTGATGCCGAACTAAAATCCTCCACAGCACTAATAGCTGAAACGTTTTCTCAGATCATTTGGATGAATCTTAGCTGATCTTCTAACTTTTCAAGTAATTACAGTAAAATAAAGACAAAAATGACCTAGATGTGATTAAGAAAGTTAAGCCTTTGCAATTTAACACTATGACAATGTCACATCTGGTTACTTTGTGAGCTTGCTGACCCTTGTCTGCCACTGTAATTCTGACTAAACTGTGTATTTAACTCTTAATAACATACTTTCAGCACTAAAAATTGTTTCTATGACATGACAATTTCTGCAGAAAAGCTTTATTATAATGATGAGTAACAAACATTGTAAAGTGAAAAAGGAGGAGGCCCATGGGGAGACCCAGGACACGCTGGAGGGACTATGTTTCTCGGCTGGCCTGGGAGCGCCTTGGGATTCCCCCGGAGGAACTGGCCCAAGTGACTGGAGAGAGGGACGTCTGGGCCTCCCTGCTGAAGCTGCTACCCACGTCACCCGATCCCGGATAAGCGGAAGAAAATGGATGGATGAATGGATGGATTATACAAGTTTGTTTATCGTGTGGTAGATAGATGTTTTCGGTAAACTTACACTATTTAAATATATACTGTCTTTATCACTGAAGAAAGAAAGATCCCTCACAGCATAATTAGGACACTACACAACAAACCTCACAACTGTACATGAATCTTTTATGTGGACCTCTGTTAAAAATAAGTTGTTCTTTACTGCCATCATGTGATAAAAATAACTTATGGCTGTATGTAGAACTATTCTCATCAAAGCACTTATTTTTATTTCTATATTTTATTTTGAATAGTCATGGCCAAAAGTTTTTAGAATGATTCAAATGGTAATATTTACAAATTCTACTGCTTCACTTTTTATAACGGCAATTTGCATAGAATGTTATAAAGAGTGATCAGCCTAACAGCAATTAATTGCAAAGTCAATATTTGCCTAGAAAATGAACTTTATTCCCCAAAACACATTTCAACGTCATTGCAGTCCTGCCTTAAAAGGACCAGCTAACATCGTTTCAGTGATTGCTCCATTAACACAGGTGGGTGGTGATGAGGACAGAGCTGGAGATCAATCTGTCATGATTAAGTAAAAAATACACCACTGGACACTTTAAAAAGAGGCTGCTGCTTAGCATCATTGTTTCTCTTCTGTGAACCATGCTATCTCTAAAGAAACACGTGCAGTCATCATTGCACTGCACAAAAATGGCCGAACAGGAAAGAGAACTGCAGCTAGAAAGATTGCATCTCAGTCAACAATCTATTGCATCATCAAGAACTTCAAGGAGAGAGGTTCCATTGTTGCCAAAAAGGCTCCAGGGCGCCCAAGAAAGACCATCAAGCACCAGGACCGTCTCTTAAAAGTGTTTCAGCTGCGGGATCGGGCTACCAGCAGTGCAGAGCTTGCTCAGGAATGGCAGCAGGCAGGTGTGAGTGCATCTGCACGCACTTTGAGGTGGAGACTCTTGGAGCAAGGCCTGGTCTTAAGGAGGGAAGCAAAGAAGCCACTTCTCTCCAGGAAAAACATCAGGGACAGACTGATACTCTGCAAAAGATACGGGGAGTGGACTGCTGAGGACTGGGGTAAAGTCATTTTCTCTGATGAATCCCCTTTCCGATTGTTTGGGACATCTAGAAAACAGCTTGTTTGGAGAAGACGAGGTGAGCACTCCCACCAGTCTTTTCAACCGTAAGGCATCCTGAAACCATTCATGTGTGGGGTTGCTTCTCAGCCAAGGGGAGTCGGCTCTCTCACAGTCTTACCTTTCCAGCATGATGGAGCACCTTGCCATAAAGCAAAGGTGATATCTAACTGGCTCAGGGAACAAAACATAGAGATTTTGGGTCCATGGCCTGGAAACTCCCCTGATCTTAATCCCATTGAAAACCGGTGGGCAATCATCAAGAGACGGGTGGACAAACGAAAACCTAGGAATTCTGACAAAATGCAAGCATTGATTGTGCAAGAATGGACCATCAGTCAGGATTTGGTCCAGAAGTTGATTGAGAGCATGCCAGGGAGAATTGCAGAGGTCCTGAAGTAGAGGGGTCAGCTCTGCAAATATTGACTTGCTGCATTAACTAATTCTGTCATTAAAAGCTTCCGTTACTCATAATATGGTTGCAATTGTATTTCTGTATGTGATGACAACATCTGACATACACACATGAAAACCAGAGAACAGCAGATCATGTGAAAATATAATATTTGTGTCATTCTCAATTCTTTTGATCATGACTGTACAGGTGAGAGGCAGGGTACTCCCTGGACAGGTCACCAGTCCTTTGCAGGGCAACACATAGACAAAATACCATTCACACACACACACCAATTAACCTAACAGTCATGTTTTTGGACTGCGGGGGGAAGCCGGAGTACCCGGATAGAATCCACGCATGCACATGGAGAACATGCAAACTCCATGCAGAAAATTGAACCCGGAACCTTCTTGTTGCAAGGCAGCAGTGCTAGCCACTGTGCCAATGAGCAGGCAGTCTTATCTTGTCACTTAGGTCAAAAATGTAAAATGTCACTGAGATTATTTAGGCATGCCAAGGTGTGTGAGGTGTTGTGCTGCCAGCACGTTTATATTGAAGTCAGAGTGAAACAGAACATAGACTGGCTGAGAAAGGACTTTCCAAGAGCAGAAATCCCTACATCAGTCCAGCAAATGGTTTAGTAAGAGCTAGAGGTTCTGATTGTTAGGCTTAGTCTTCTTATCTTGCTGTAAAGAGTTCATGTAAAAGCTGAATCCCAAAATAGTGTTTAAACTTTTCATGAAAGCAGAAAAGGAGATTTTGTTTAACGAACAGGAAGCCGTGCTGTTAATAGAGAAACCCCAGGTTAATGTAAAACCATGCAGACATGCAACAAAGTCCTTTAATAATGTAACTGGTAACTTAGATATTTTTCAGATATTCAATCAAAGGAATTTAGTTTGTTCTTTTTTTGCATTAAATCTAAAGTTAGGTTTAGTATAAAAATAGATTCAGTACCAAAAACCCACATCAATCAGTTTTCCATAGACATAAATTACCCTTCATATATATATTGTAAAGTATTTACCATTAGGTAGTCATATAAAAGACCAGAGACATGACATGCATGCTGCAGACTCACTGTAGATAAATCGTTAATCTAAATGGCTATATCAACCAGTAAATCCTTCACTCTTTAAACAATCTCCTATTTATGGATAAGACATAAATGTTATGCTGACCATATTTGATTATGAAATAATGATCCAAAGAACACATCTTGCCCTTATTGAAAAGTGGATTGGACATGAAGTGTAGAAGATGGTTTTCTACTCAGGTAAAAACTTTCTCAATTACTTTAAATTTGGAACATTTCTTAAAAGGGCCAGTGAGAAAATAGGAAAGAACCAATGAAACAAATGGAAAAACAGCTTAAATTTAACCAACAATCAGCTCTGGGCTAATTCAGTATTACCTGTAATTACCTATAAAAGCAGTTTATTGCCAGAAAAAATAAAAACAAGTGCAGAATTGTCCATTAAACATCAAGCAGCTTTTTTTTTCTATATCACAATATATTGTGTAAAAAGGTTGTTCAGACATAATATAGTGAGGTTTGTCTCACTATGGTGCTGGGTGTCTCATACCAGGGGTCATGGTTAAGTTTGAATTGCTCACAACATTAATTGCGATGTTACTTTATGCTAAAGAGAAAAAGGTATTTGAAAGGATGTGTTGACAAGATAGTGGCCCCATACATTCCAACAATTCTCAACTTGTTTACATCCCAACAACTTTAGAATTAGGGAGTAGATGGAGAGATAAATAGCTTCATAAATTGGGGATTTCTGTGCTAGATTACCTGATTACATGCACCATTGGTCAGTTAGTTAAATAAAACACAGATGGGCTGCAGTTATAGTGTTGCTATGGTTAACCTCAAATTTTAGCATATTCCTTGCAGATGTAAGTTCAAATTAATCTCAACATTCTACCCAAATCCTTCTTCTGTTAGCAAAATCAAAGTTTGAGAAGAGCCAGTATAGGAGAATAAGATTAGGTTGAATGGAAGGACTTCAGGTCTAGTGGATTGCAGTCATCACCAAGCTGGATTGAAAAGGGTATCAAAATCTATCCGAAATATTGTAGGCCCTGTGAAATAAATATTTAGACAAGAAAGCCATTTTGTACTAATGCTTAAACATATACAGAATGTTTATATTTCACTTTTATTTCATGAGTCAGTTTAAACAACAAATTCAAGCTCAGCACAAACAAATTCTGACCAAAACAGCCTGTGTTCTTCTGAATATCTTTGCTGCGAGAGGAGCGTAACATCACATATCAAATCCAGCCAGTGACTACATTTCCCATGGCGAGGAATTCAGCTGGAGATCATGACACTAAATGGTTATGTCTGATTATTTCCGTTGCCAGTTGGATTGATTTTTCTCCTTTCACAGGTCTTCCCTTCAAAGCACATTTAGGAGGCCACTCAAAAAGAATGAAACTAAAAACAAACCCGAAAAAACAATGACACCACAACAGTACTCAGCCAAATTCACCTAATTGAAGTACTGAATAAGAAAAGTGTAAATAATATAATAACAATAATATCAATACTAAGTGTTTTTTACAGATTGGTTTCCAAAAAAAAGTAAATTCCTTTGGTCAAGTAAAAAAAACAAACAAAATGAAAACCATAGTAAACTCTTTCTTGTACCCGTCTCAGTTTACTTGTGTTTCTTTTTCTACCATCATCCAGGTTCTTTGAGGCTCTAAGGCTGCAAAGGAGGTGTCAAGGCAATATGGTTATGGTGCCCCTGGAGCTCCATGCTGCAGCATGCTGGGAAAAGACTAGAGGAGTAAGAGAGGGGCAGAGGCATTGAGAGAGGATCACAATCCTCAGACAGCAGGTGAAGGTGCATCAGGATCAGGCTCGTTGCTGTAGTTGTTGCTGTAGTGATTCCCACTGGGTGGGTGATTGGGTAGGATGTCCAGTTCATCCACTTGTGGGCCAGGGTGCATCACAACCAGCTGGTCTTGGGGAATATCTGCAGCTGCTGCTGCCAGGTTGGTAATGGACTTGGACTTTACACACTGAAAGTCTACATGTCGGCTTTTACCCTCTTCCTTTTCCCAGGACATGCGGATGAAGGGCCTCTGAACATAGTTGTATATCACCTCTGGGCGACCCCCTGGACGCTTCTTCACTTTCTCTTTATAAGTTGGGTAACCTGTTGACACAGTATATCTATTTATTACTTCAGGTAAACCCATTTTGATCTCAACTTGTCAAACAGTCCCTTATCACAGGATTCCTATCATTTTAGAGAGAAAATTCCATGAAGACTCTACAATCATCATTCTTTGTAAAATATAAAACGTCAATACAGTGGTAAAGGCTTAAATGTTAAACGTGAACGGAAATGTAACTAAGGAACTGAACAAAGAAAGAAAACAGGGACACAACAGAGGACTGCATTTAAAGTAGGAAAGGAAGGAATGAAGATGCAAGAATATAAAAGAAAGAATAAATTGGGAGAGACAGAATGAGGAATAGAGACGAGGGCTTTGGAAAGGACCAAAACAGGAAAAGACAGAGGGGAAGGAAATCTAAATATAAGTAAAGAAAGCAAGCAGGAAAGAATATAAAAGACTGGAGAAAAAAGATGAATAGGAAGAAATGTCAGAAGGAACGAGGTGAGATAAAACAATTAGTGATGATAATGCAAAGATTGAGGGACAGAAGAAATGAGGCAAAGAAGCGCCCTGCCATTTTTAGATGCAAATCTGCTTCAACAAACGCAGAGCTCTGCATGGTTGACAATCTAGCCATTTGATTCAGCTGTGTAGAGCAATGGACATATCTAAACATTGCACACACCAGCCCTTAAAGATTTGGATTGGAGACCACTGGTTTAAAATTACCTAGTTAAGTAAATGGGATTAAGAAAGGCTAGGGTGTTCTGAATTGGGATTCTGCTCTCTGCTGCCCTCTGCTGATTGTAAACTTTTCCCTTAATCTTAACCTACTAACATTTTATGAAACCCTGGGATCACAGCCTAAGAGCAGTGGGACACACTGATGAGGTGGCACAAAAGATGATGACAAAGGTTTGCTCCAAATTCTGACAATTATTTTGGTTATGAAACAAATAATTGTTACAAGAAAAACGTTCAGTGTGGTTTCTAATAATTATCAAGTCAATCTCTTAAACTAAGGTCAACATTTCTCAAAACCTCACTTTACTTGTAAATAAAAAAAAAAATCTCGCCCTGGAGAGTTCAGCGTACCTTCAATACCCAGCCTTATTTTCTTTAGCCCCCTCTCCTTTAAAACAGATTTGGCAACGTCTCGGTTCTCGATATACTTGAAGAATCTGTAAAGTTTTGTGCTGTAAATAACTGCAAAAAGAACAAATATGTTATTAGAAGCTTTTTCAACACATCTGTTTTGTATATAAGATGTAAAGTCTTACTAAGACTTACTCTGTGAATACTCCTCGCCCATTTGTGGTGGATACTCAACATCCCAGTCCACCACATCATCATCTGTAAGAACTACAATGTGACATTCCCTCTCTCCACTCTGAGCACTGGCCACCATTAAAGGCAGAACCATTTCTTCGAGGTAAAATTCAAACTGATGTCGAGCCCCATCATTGGAGAGCTCATGCATCAGGGCACCTGGAAAGGAAGGATGGAATTAAAATTATTATGACCGTCTTTCTCATACTTAAGCAGTAAATCCACACAAAGATTGATCATTAATAAGGGCTTTGAGGTCATACGCAGCCTGCTTTCTTAGAAAGAATTTATGGAGGCTAAAGCTTAGAAAAAGCAATAAATAAATATTTTCAAGATTTATTTATACTGATTATGATATATTAAAGTTGTTTGTGGCTATAATAAAAATGATCATCTGTCAAAAAAAAAGCAATAAAACAAATTGGTTTATTATTTTAACAGTTTTTTTCAGTCCTACATTAATGGCTGTGCGCTGATTGGTTGGTTTACAATGAGCGAAGCTGCCGAGCAAAGACGCATCATAGCGACAAGCACGCACTCACTAAAACATCAAATTGTTGATATGGTAGGGTGACCAGACGTCCTCTTGTCCTACTTTTCATACCTAAAAAAAAGTGCGGGGGGGATTTCAAAATCGTCTGGGATTTCGGTCGACTACAATGCAGCATGTACTCGAAACACACCGGGCATTTGAACCGAGCCGTCTGCTCCGGGGCTTCGTTTGGATTCACCCGTATTATGGTGGAAAATTAGAATAA
Organism: Cyprinodon variegatus; assembly: GCF_000732505.1. Lineage (NCBI taxonomy): Eukaryota > Metazoa > Chordata > Actinopteri > Cyprinodontiformes > Cyprinodontidae > Cyprinodon > Cyprinodon variegatus. The sequence goes on from NW_015150738.1 coordinate 371,749, forward strand.
TGAGATTTGCACAGAAAGGAGGTGTCGGTGGGGTTTGAACTTCTCTGTACGTCCATTTCACCCACTGAACTATTGTTATTCATCTATCACAATGTAAACTCGGTTTTGCATTCTATGACCCCTTTAAATTATTTTACATAGAGATAAAAGAAATCTCAAAATACTAGAAATAAAATATTTCAACTTTAAACTTGCTTTGATCATTTCAGTTAGATATGCCTGTTTTTCACCTTGACCTAGAGGATAAATGAGAGTATAAAAATTTATACACTAGTTGTGTTATAAGAGCCAAATCGGTACCAATAAGTTGTTTGAAGAGACTACAATAAATCTAATGCTACCAAAAACGTGCCAACAGGACAAGCAGCCTTTTCCCAGTGCAGTTCTGCAGCAGCTGTCAAAAGCATGAATCTGCAGTTTAAAAGAAATGAACAAAGGGCACCATCAGCCACAATGAAGGCAGCAGAGCTTTAGCTGACCTTCTCCTGGCTGACTTAACCAAACCAAAAAAAGTCATTATCAATTTTCTGAAAATGATTTTCTCCCAAAGTAAGTCTATCTCTAAATAATTCGTCCCAAGAGAACTCTTTAATTGATAAGATTTAAGACTTTTAGCTACACTGCTGTTCTAAAGCTGCATTCCTTAATGTGCCACTGTAAAAACTTCAACATTGGTGCGATAACTCACTGAGGTCTCTGCATTTGATGGTACTATAGTCGAAGGAGATGCATAGATAGTCACACGCCTCCCGCAACTCAGGGATGGAGATTCCATCTGGACAACGGATTATCCCAGATTTGTAGTAATCCTGTCAATTAGATAGAAATAAAAAAGAAGACAGCAATTTCAAACACAGTGGAGCCGTTACCTCAGAAAACAAATCAACAGCTTAAATTATGGCAATTTAAAGATTAACGTGGAAACAGCATCTGTCTTTGGTTGTGTATTTTACACCTGAGAGAACAAGTTACAAACTTTGAACTGAAACCAGGTGGCTTCTTAGAAGGCAACATCCAGTTACAAGGAACAGAACGTTAATCATCAATGAAGTGCGTGACAAAATTATATAACTTAATTTGATGCCATGGCTAGAGCTAAAAGCAGAGTTATGCAGCCTTTTTCCTTTTATCTCCACCGCTCTCCACCCAGGATCAGGCTCCAGAAAGGTGGGATGAAGTAAAAATAACTGGGTGTTTGGCTTTAACAGCATTAATTTTTGTACTTAAGGGCCTTATACTTGAAAATATTTGATAAAATCATGACTTCTAAACTGTGATGAGATCTTATGAAACCATGAAAATCTAATAAGAAACACATGTATCCTTTTAGAAAAATTGAATCACACCCTTTCTGCTCTCTGTTTAGCTGTTGTAAAAGGAAAGCTTTTTGTTTACACCTTTAAGCTTTCTCTCTCAGATTCATTCCTGAGATCACTGCATGTTCCTAACACCAACACACACTAGTTATTTTAGTCACTCATAAACTGGTAAAGCTGTTACAATTAAACAGCCCCGTTATACCACTGTAATTATGAAAATAGTAATGTTATCTTAAAGCGGACTTGGTTTTGGCTTCAGAACAATTTTAATTCTATGCTGCATTATGCTCTGGCTTAGCCAAAAATATTTCAAACTAAAAAGTAGAAAACATTGGGTGGCAACTGACCAGAATTGCTCGGAAAACTGTTGAGCTGATGCCCTCAGCGACCTCATACTCGCCCTTTTCATTGGGTCTTGTAAAATTATGGTCCCTTCCAGACCCAAACATCCTGAAACAAAGAACGTCAGATTTTGAAATAAAATAAAAAACAACATATGCAAAAAAAGTTTAAAAAAATAAGCACTCAATTTTAGATCATTGGGTCAGTTTAATTGAAATGCTACAATAAGAATTAAAGTGTTTTGTACCTGCCCAACATTGTGTTGGGTTGTGCAGTGAAGACAGAAGGATCTACTACAAAGCGCGTGTTGTCGACAATCAGAGTGACTCTCTCTGAGGTTCTTGTGTTTCGGTTTCCAATGGGGGGGTTCGCTCCCCCCTCCTTAGGATTGTCATAGACAAAAACCATTTCTCCTGCTCCCAAACTTTTGAAGGTTCCGTCAGAGCTGGACAAGCTACTGTTGCGACTGCTCACAACTCCGCTGCTGCTGGAACCACTGGGTGAGACTCTCTGAGGCCTTGGACTACTGGGCCTCGAAGAAGGACCATCTCTCTCACGATCTAGACAAATAGAGCATTGACAAAGTCAGAACAAATTTTTACATGTTGGATATACTATACTGTAAGAATCTGGCTCTAAACAGGTTATTAAAAAATAAAACTGCCAATATTTGCTAGTTTGTATATTTAACATAAATGTTATAAAACACCAAGCAAAATGTCAACTGTTGAAATCCAGTAACTGAAAGAAGCTGGAGAACCTATTCATGACCATCCAACAGACATTAATTTCACTCTCCATGCCTGCTCACCACTGTTGTGTTGCCGTGTGGGTGAGGTAAGGTTCCGAATGCAGGGGGTTAGTTGCCCTTCCCTCTCATGTGAGGAGTCCCTAGAACGATCACTGGAACGACGGCGGTCACGTGAGCGGTCGCAACCCCCACTGGCACCATGAAGGCTCATCTTCCTCTGTTCTGCCTCCACTCGAGAAGCTGTGGTCTGACTGCTGCTTTAAAAAAATAAAAATAAAAAATAAAAATTTGCCAGCAGTGTTTTACAAGGAAGAATTTGCTCGATGGCAAGGTATTACACATAGACAGGAATGTATCTTATTTAAACATATTTGGAAACAGAGTATGGAATATACAAATACAAGTTCTATAGGAATGTTATGAAAAAAGGAGAAATAGTGCAGGTTTTTGCAGATCTAGAGCCCATGGTAGATCTTAAGAATATACAATAACAAAAATATGAACCTAAACTGTATAATATTTACACATGCCAGGGTATTTGTATTATTTGCAGCAAGACAGTGTCAAAGGGGGACCCAGTGCTTGTTAATGAAGCTAAATGCAGATGTAAGAAGCTGTTATTGTGGTAAAAGGTTATGGTCTTGATTGACTGCAGCGTCCTGCCAGAGAGGAGACTCTGAAACAGTCTGTTGGGATGGATCAGCTACAATTTATCCAGCTTACTTTTGAGTCATTGAGGAATGCAGTTCTTTAAAAGAAAGACTGCACCCAATGACTTTCTCCGCAGAGCGAATTATATATAAATTATATTATATGCCGCATGTCCTTGTTTGTGGATGTGGCAGCGGCGTACCATATGGGGGATTGAGGAGAGGATGAACTAAATGATTGCAGAGTACAACTGCACCATCATTGTATTTGCAAACGCAAATTCTTGAGCTGCTGCCGGAAGTACATTTTCTGCTGTGCCTTCTTGGTGAGGGAGGCGATTTTAAGCTTTGACTTGGCTCTTGCATACTGTACCTGTACATGTCCAGAACAGAACAATCTAAGAAAAGAAGTGTTTCAGGGAAAAAGGACAAAACTACCTACTTCCCACTATAGCCATTAATTTAAAATATAGAAGCACCAGAGTTTAAATATGTCTAATTTTAAGTAGTTGTAAATGTTATTTTAAAACCAGCAATGTATGCTTTCACAGACAGGCTTTCACAAGAGCCCTCAGGTAGAATATAGGAAAGCACCCAAACAACTGGACCAACCACATTCTGAAATGTTCAAATTACAGAGAGACTAAAGAAATACCCAAAGGCTATCCAGTACTTTTCCCAGAACACATTTTACTTCCTCTCCCTAAGATTGAGTTTTTTTTAACCCATGAGGGATCAACAAATGAAGCCTATTAAAAATGGTTATGGTAAAAAGAATTAAAGAGAAAAAGAGATCAACCGGTACAGTTTCTTATTAAGGTCCATGCCAATACTCATTTTGACATTAGTCCGACCGATCTCTGATATGTGTTGGATTTTGAGGCAGATACTTGGAGTTGATATTGCTTTATTCTCCTCCATTCACACGATAAAACACAATTAAAACAAATGCTACACAAGTCTCAATGTAAACAAAACAAAACAAAAAAACACAAAAAAAATTATGCACTGAGTATGCACAATGATAGTGAACCATACATGGGTTAAACCACAGAACTGAGACAAGTAAAACCCTTATAATGATATACCCTATTGTCCTACAATCAAACACATCTCAGGCTTAAAACTTAATCGAGATGACAAAGTAAACAAGCACAAGGTAATGAGAAAAAAGAACATTTAAACAAATTAAAGTTGAAAAGCTGGTATTTTATTCCTGTAAGTTGAGCAATATGTTGTTGCACAAAGGAATGACTTTGCATTATTTCAATTAACAAAGTGGCAAATCCCAAATTTGTTACCCAATACTAACACAAAAATCTCTGATTTAGATTTAGAACACGTGTTTGATTATTTGCAATTTTCTCTGCTTTCTATACCACAACCCATTATCTTAAACACCTAATAATAAGGTCTCTCTGCCCAAAACTTAGATGAAGGAAATCGTTTTAGTAGATTATACCCTCTACAGAACCAAGCAAAGTTTGATCATATTGAAAGATGATTGATATTCTAGAAAATTTACATCTACTTGAAATGAGACAAAAATAAATTACAAAAATGTTCCTAGTTATCTGATAAATATAAGATATATTCACATTTATCTTGATCCACAGAATAATTGGACAGATGTGTGGCTTTCCCATATTTTCGAGTTAACCTGTTTCTAACTCATTTTATAGTTTTAGAAAATATCTTTTAAGATTTTCCAACGGGGCTCACCTCGAATGTTTGCAGAGTTTGCGAGGTCGGTTCGTCGCTAAGCGTTCCCAGTTTTCCGTGTCACTAGAGTTACTGTCATATGACTGCAGACGTGTTGCCATCACCCGAACAGGGGAGAGTCTGGTCTGGATCTTTCACCGTTCATTATCTCTACAGCCGTAATGGGTAAAAATCAACAAGTCAGTTCACTCCCCCTGTCAGTGACAGCCGCTAGAAAACCCTCAACTACATTACAGAATTACGTTTAAACGAATAGCTGTTGTCTAAAAACGAAACTCTGTTTCAATATATGCTTAAAGGAAACAATCTGGGAATAAACTGTAGAAAAAAACGTTTCTTTGGCTGACTCAGCCTACGGTTGTGCTAAATACTTAGCATGCTAACATTAGCTTGCTTTGTTAGCCGTACGTTACAATAGTTTTAATCCACTGTCTTCGATAAGACTATCAAAAGCACATTTAAATAAAAATACCCAAATATGTGATTTGATATTCTAAAATGAAAACACAAACTACACAAATACACACCTATCTTGCTTTGGTTTCCGCTATAATCCCTGTAGCTTCATGGTAGCTCCATAGCAAACCATCCCTTTCAAAACACTCACTCAGATGACGTAAGACGTGACAACCGTTGACGCCTTGACGTCCTAACGCAAACGGTGCGGCGCATTAGCTCTGCTGCGAAGTCTCAGCAGTCGTTTTTTCTGTGTGTGTAAACGCTTTCACAGATCATAAACCTTTCTTTGAAATTACCTAAATGTTTTTGTAAAAGTACAACAGGGATATCAACCGTTTTCTTAAAAGGCAATGAAATGAAGAACAACTCCCGGGAGATCTCGCGATAGGTTAAGAACCCATAATATTGCCAAACGGAAAGGCATGATTTATTTACCCTAAATTCGATGATCGGATGGGGTTTTAAATGGATTACAATTTCTCGTATTATTTGCCATGACATTTTTTTTAAAGTATTTTGCTGTTTTCAGTGGTGCACGTTTGTTGAACGTAAAAAAACTTAATGCTTTCTACTTTCAGCAGGAAGTAAATAATGTGCACTAGAGGGGGAAAAAAAGATTAGCAAGAGTTCAGTATTAAAGTCTATATCTAATAGATAAAAACAATGACAATAGTAGCAACTCAAAAGTGTGTAAATTCCCAATGCCATAATTTATTCCAAAGCCCTGCCTATCTCTGTTTAAAAGAGTTCCCAAACATGTTTCTCAAGTAATAGTAGAATTATCTTTGTCATTTGTATTACTCAAGTAAAAATAGAAAGTAGTCTTCCAAGAAATTACTCAGGTAAAAGTAAAAATGTTTTTCGGAGAATGGCTATTACTGAGTTATTGCTGGATCATGGAACATGTGATTTAATGTTGAAAATGTATTTAATCAGACATAGCTATGTGCAAACTGTGTTATATGCATAGATATACATATATATATACAGAAGAGCTACATGTGTATATATTTTATCTCTTTTTATTCTTATTTTTTATCTTTATTATATTGTGTAGTTGGATGTGTGTATATATTATATAAAACTGTAACTGGAGCGTGTAACAAAAGTAATTTCCCTCTGGGATTATTAGAGTATTTCTGATTCTGATCTGATTCTGATTTCAAAGTAAAACACAAATAATATGAGAACAAAAGAAAAATCTAGGACAGAAGAAACACTTTTCTAAATCAAAAAACTCAACCTCAATTTTTGATTTAAAAAATTCAAACTCAACCTCAACATAAGCTTAAAACTAATCTTTCCAGTAGACAAAGCATATATATCAGGAAACGATAAAGAATCTCTAACTAGAATATCAACTGTTTACTTTATTCTCCCCTTTTATCTGACTTGCCCAAATTACTAATAGTGGGTTGGGTGCAGTAACCAAACATTTTACTCAAGTAATAGTAATAATACTTCTACAAGAGTATTACTTAAGTAAAAAGTATGGTATGAGAACACAACTTCAGAAAGCCTTTTTATAGAATATACTCCAGTAAATGTAACTGATTAAATTTAACAAATAAAACTTACTTGTGCATTTTTTTACTGAGCTTTTCATTTAAATTAAGTCCATGTATCTGTCTATAAGCAGTTGCATTAATCTAGTTTTACTAAAAAAAATATTTTGGTTTTAATTACTTTTATTCTATAGTTTTAATATAGATGTATTTTGTTTATGTTATGTTGTTTATTTGTTATTTTTTAGCGAACCTGTTCAGCACTTTGGCATACAAAGTGCATTATAAAAGTTTGCTGTTGATTGATTGGTTGATAGAAATAACATGATTAAAAGTAAGTAAGCTGTATAAATACAGATACAAAACTAGGAATGAAAAAGGAATAAACTTAAAACTCCTGAAAGCTATATTTCAAACAAAACCCTAAAGATAATTTTTACCCTTCTAATTCATTCTTTGCCCTATTATAGTAGTCCTGTAGTCCTGCGTTAGAGCATAGTTTGGGTCTATTTTATTTAGTTTCAGTATATGGGTTTGGTTAGGTGGCGGTATTTTTGTTTGTACATGAATTGTTTCTCTGACCTATATTTTTGCTCTAACACTGGTGGCGCTGTGGGTGAAATCTATTTAAGTGTCAAGGTAACTGCAGTAAGTGAAGGGTGTGGTGAGGTCACAGGTTTTTTTTTAACCATTCTCTGTTAAATACGGGTTTGCTTCATTATATCCACATATGGATCAATATGACAATTTCCTTTGCATGCTGCCATAGACCGCCACCCAGTAATCTGGATTGCATTCAGTATTCAGTGTGTGCAAAATAAATGGGAGTGTTCCCAAACTTATCCCACTCAGGACATTGCCTTTTGAATGCGTTAGGACCTGGATTTCTTGCACCCAGAAGCGACCAAAGTTAGAGGCAATTTGATGGTCGCTACATTTATTTTTTTTATTTTTAAACACGTATTAAAGAAAAGCTTAAAAAACACCAACATCGTAATAGATAGGTGCTCAACCAGAGTTACAGTGAAAAGTCAGAAGAGAAAATATTGTAAGCTTTGCTTTATGAAGGACATTTCACTGTTTGTATGTACAGTTATATTAAAAATATATGTTGCACTCTAAGGTTCAGTTCATACACAATTTGCAAATAATAAAAAGAAGTTTAGGTCAATTTAAAGACTAATGCAGATCCACTCAAAGAATGAAACTGTAGGGAAAGGCAAAAGTTAATTATATACAGACACTGTCTTTATGACCATAAAACACTTTGATGAATTTTACCTGTGTATAGCAGTTAGAATGCCTATACAACAAACGCAAGGCAATTCGATCACATCAAAGCAGTTACCAAAAGGGCTGGTAAAGGTTGACCAGCGTTTAGGGACAGAATTTAAAGTAGGGATTTCATATTAATACCAAAGTAAACTGAAGAGAAATCCATTTGAGTGAAAACAGCTCCAGAAAAAAGTTGAAGAAAACCAACAATCCAATACAAAGTGTAAGAAAAACAGCAACAATAACAAAACAGTATGGCTGTTTGATAAAGTAATGTTTTTTCTAGTTAAAATTGTGTCATTTAAATAGTCCTTCTCAGAGTCCTTCTCTTTGCTAACATGATAGATTCAGGATTTGTAGAAAAACCTGTTGGTCCTTTAACATTTAAAGATACAAAAAAAACAACAAAAAAAAAGTTTTGAAGGGAATTAATCGTGGCTAGATGAAATGCTTAATCATATTCTCTCTAAATGTGAGTAAAAGAAAGTCAAATATAAAATAAAAAAAGCATTAAAAATGTTTACAAATTTTAAATATAAAAAAAATATAAGTTAGCATAAAAATAAAACACGTCAAATAAAAAAATAGATAGCTTAGCTGTGAGGAGCGAAGCTTTTGGTTAATAAAATATTTATACAAACTGAAAATTACTTAGGTTTTTCACGTGTTTGGCCTGGAAACACTTTCTGGTGGAAGACTTTTTAAGTTTCCTAGTTTGGCATATTTCGGTTTAGGGCTGGCAAGGACAATTTTTTTCAGCTTTTCCTGGAGCCAGTCCTGTCTTTCTCCAACTTGCTTGTGTTCCTGGACATTGTGCATAAACTGCACCTCACTGATGGATCTTTTTCTGTAAAAAAAAAAAAAAATGGAAAAAAGATGACACTCTTTTTAATACATAGCTTATATTAATTGCATGTAAAAATGTCATTCTTAGTTTATCCAAAAATCTATATTCAAAGTTCTTAATAAAAACAGAATTAAGATTCATACTAAAATAATTGATTACCTTAGTACATATGCCTCTGTAAGGATATTGGTAAATAGAAGGATTACAGCCAGTGTTTCCAAATACTTTAATGCAGACATTTGCTTTACTGAAAAAAAAGAAATTCAATTAATCGGTTAGGAAATTATTTTAGTCCATTCTCAGTGCAATATGTATTTGGATCATGTCATGCAAAGTTAAATTTAAAATATCTATACACAGTCAAACTCTCTTACCAGATTTTCTGTCCTCATAAAGTAAAAAAATCGTCTGTTTTATAAATACCAGGCCTGTTCGATCTGAGAGAAGTCAAACTTGTTGATCACTTTCTTGAGCGAAGGGCGTCTCTTCTTTATATACACGGTCACCCTCCCCGATCATCAATGAGCAAATTTCACTGATGATGATGATGTCACTTTTCAAATGCATCAGTGGGAGCAGGCATCTGCAATGACACCTCCTCCACCACAATTCACAACCAACTCATCTTTCAACACCTCAGCTAAGGGCCGCCATTTGTTGAAGCATCTTTTATTTAAAGTTGGGTGGTTTCTTCCACAATGCTGGACAATCTGACTTTTACTGTGATACTTCTAACATGATGCACTTTGTTGTCGCTGGTGGTGAGTATATATTTTGATTGGACATGCCTCATGCAGTGGGATTGCAGTGAAAACATATACTCTTTGAAATGGCTGCGACTGTCATACTAAATTTATTAGCAAAGCAATTACTTTTATGGTCCATCTCATGAAGCATGCAAGAGGTCAAGGGGGGGTTCAACTCAGCCATCCTTATGAAACTGAAGCAAAGCCCCTCAATTTAAACTACAATTAGTCCTCAGAGGGTGCAGACATTGGTGTTTTGGAGAATGGCTGCTCTGCCTGTGAGAAGTAAATCTAATAACCAAAGTTTCTTACGCTTCCCGTTAATGGTGTTTTAAATCAGTAAATTATGTTTGGAACCTTATTTATTTTAATCGGTTTTGAGCCTAAATTATGTGTCTTTAGTTGAAGTAAAGATCAAGTAACATTAAGTTAAATTGTTAAATTGAAGCAAACGTCGAGCATCTTTCCACCATATATGGCCTTCTAGAAGGAATCAGTGGGGCAAGGCTGAGTGTTGATTCTCACTGCAGTCCCATCTGTAGATTCGCTCAGGACATCAATCACGCTGGGATGACTGGGCATTTGAAAAACATACAGTTAACCTCCTTCGAAATGCTTGGCATCACATTTGTGTGATACATGGGTTGTGGATAACCTTGTCAGGGTGTCACAAGGTGCATTAGGTAACCATGAGGGATCTTTTCTAAATGTGGCAAAGGAATGATTATGAAATGACATAAGGAATAGGTGTCACAGAGGAACCTATATCTTTCTGTCATTTAAATCTCAAGCATGATGAGCCGCACACTTACATCTTACATGATACTCTTCTGCAGCATTCAGTGAAATTATATACGATGGTTGAAGATGTAACTTTAAAGATGTTCATAATTTTTATTACATGCTGGTAGTAAAAGTATTTTAAGGTTTTAAGCATGTTCCCTTGTAAACTATTGCTTTATGACTGTTAATTTATGGTAAACAGTTAAATAAGGAAAACATAATTTATTCACTACAGAGAACAAATAGTGAAAAAGGCCTGAGTAATAGATCAGCCTTTCAGAAACAGAATAGAAGTACTTGTAAGGCTATGTGAGCTTTGTCTTTATCAGCCCTCCCCATCAGGCACATTAACAGCTCCTAGCACCACCTGTGCCTTTAACTTGGCAGAATTTTTTTTGCACACGTGTAGTATACTTAACCAAGTTGCTCTCATTACCTCATGCACCCACAATGTGAGCCATCCAAGCTATGGTATGTAGCTGGTGTGCAAGAGGACTTGTCAGGGACTAATGGGAAGAATTGCATGTAAATCATTAACTTGGGTCACCCTCATGTCACAAAGAAAGTAACGGTCACAAAATGACTCATCTCTGTTTAAGAGTGCTGCCTTAAACAGAAAAAAAAATCTCGGTTTGCAAAAGCTTTGTATTTTCCTCTTTAATTTCTGATTTCTATTATTTTTTTCAATATCTAACGAGAGGAAGTGCAGCTGCAGTGTATGAGTTATTTTTCTGTATGGATGACTTATCTTCAGTGGAACAGCTGCATTTCTCTGGGCTATGCATTGTGAGTTTGGAGGTGTGGAAGGACAGCATCATTGCTTTCTCTGATCTCTATAAATGGATGAGATCTCATCCTACATAATGATTGTTAAAGGGAAAGTCCAGTCATACTCAAAATTCAAACTTCTGAAAGCACTTTAAATATGAAATTATTACTCACTGTTCAATAAATGATGAAAGTGTTTTTAATTAGGAGTAATTTCATTTGAATGTGCTTTACCGGAGACATCCATGTTTTTCAAAGAACACTACTGCCACCTATCTGTTTGTGACATCATGGTGTGGTATCGGCTGTTGATCAAGTCCCAATGCTGTATCTGGTGGTTGTCACTATGCGTTACTGTCCAAGTCATCTTGAAAACATTCTCCTTCTTTTATTTGAGTTTTTATGGCACTAGTGGCTCATTTTATGGATAGTAGGCTGACAGGACGCCTGAAAACATACTTTTTTGAAATGTTACATATCACATGGTTTTTCTCTGGGCAGAAGTTTGACAGCAAATCCTCCCTCTTCAAGTTGGCAATCCAACAACCAGGACCTTAGTAACCCGTCCGTGGAGGATCATGATTTTTTTTACTTTTACCCGATGTATTACAACATCCAACTGCCACGCATGTGGGCATTGTCTGTTTAACAATAGCTCTTGTGAATTTCAATGGTGAAGTCCTCTCGAAATCTTAAATAATTGTTGTTGATTGCAGATGTGTCTAGTAGTTCCAACTGATTTTGCTTGTAAAGCTGGGAGGATGGCGCTACGCTTACTGCACTGTGACATCACTGACGGAAGATGTCAGCAGTGAGGTGGTACTATATTTGGGCAAAAATTGCCAGTCCCTCAGGCACGAAAATTATCATTTTTATTTTTTTTTACTGATTAACACTAAATTTATTAAATCATGTATTAGTTTTAGGTATAGATAATGATCCATTGATCATTCCTTGCTGACTGGACTTTTCCTTTAAACAAACACCCATATCGGAGTAATATGTAACTGATTTATAATTGTTTACTTCTGAAATGGAGGAAAAGTCAAACGCTGCAATACATTTATCAGATTCTGTGTCCAACAAGCTCTTCTTAGAGCTGATCTTCTTAGGCTGTTTGGCTAAACTAAACCTTTTTTTTTATAATTCCATGAAACAAGTTTACTGAGAATGAAATGGAGCACAGTTAGTCACAGTAAAAGCTAAGCCCTTAGCTATGTCTAAGAGAGAAACAGGACTAAGCACTGATAAAAACAGGCACACCACACCATGATCATCTATAATAGAAGTTGTTGACGGCAGCAGCTCAGCTGATACTTTTAGCTGATGCTATATGCTAAACAGATCACCGGACCAGATAATGCTGATATGTAGAGAAAAAGTCAGTAGTGGATATAACAAAAAAACTGCAGAGTAGAAGTAGAAAGAAGAAGAATAATGAAAAAGTAGTCACTTTGTCTTCTGGCAGTCCAAGGCTGTACCAGTGTAACTATAGAGATAGCGCTATAGTTATAGTTAGCCACTCTAACTAAGAGCTTTATCAAAAAGAAGAATTTTATGTCTACTCCTAAAAGTACACAGGGTCTCTATCTCATTGGATTTAAAAGGGTAGTTGATTTCACAAGAGATAAGCTTGATAACTAAATGATCTGCTTTCAATTCTACTTTTAGAAATTCCAGGAACCCCTAGTAACCCTGCTGATTAAAAGCAAAGTGCTCTATTAGGAACATAAAGAACAACCTAACTGAATTTCCCTTCCTGGATTAATAAAGTATAATTTAATTTAATTGAATTTCTGATGTGATATAGCTTGGTTATTTATGGCTTTATACTTACGAATGAGAAATTAAAATTCTGCTCTAGATTTAACAGAAAGTAAATGAAGGGAAGCTAAATTGCAAATTTTCATAAGAAATTAAATTGCAGCGTCTCAGTTGAGCTAAAGGTTTTTAACAACCTTTTTGTTGACTTTCTGATAGTAAACAATTGCAATAAGTAAGAAATGCAATACACAAAGTTTGTCAGCATCGCCCCATGACAACATATGTCTCAATTTGTGCAGCAACATCCCTTTGAAATATAAGGATTTATCATCTAAAATTATTGAAGTCCAGGTTAAGCATATTTAATTTTAAATCTCTTAACTAAACTATAAAAACTCAGCTTAACTTCTAAACTATTACTGTATATACACTTATCTAGAGGAATGTTGAATAAGGTTAAAAAACTAGTTGAGAACAATTGGAATGGGTTCAAAACAGTTCAAAGTGCAAATTAAAGGAGGTAGATGATTGAATCTAATAAAATAGAAAAACAGGTTAGGAACCCTTAAAATGGCAGGGTAACAGTTTATTACTGCCAGGGAACCCATCTAACTAATGGACACTCAAATGAGTCAGAGCTAATACATGGTGGAGTATTAAGCTACAAGTATTCACAAAAGTACCATACCACCATTAATGTACAGTTAATGTATATAAGATGACTAGCGACATGTGAACTACTGACTAGGGTGCAAAAGTAACAGACCTGTGAGTGAGCTGTGTTTTAGACAAATAAGCCAATGTGTGAAAGCAGACTTCTAGAAGATACTGTATATCTTGACCATTTTGTTTTATGTTCTCTCTTTTTCCTGCACCTTTTCCTGTCTCTATCTCTTTCTCTCTCCCCTTAGTTCTTATTCTCTCCCTCTTTCTCACCTTAAATCATTTTCAATACAATTTCAGATACAAGCAGCAAGCGGAACCTTACGGCTACAGTCATAGTGGTCTGCTTTTGAAAGCAAAGCGGTTGGATTATCATTTAGCTCTGGGACATCTATTCCCAGAGCCATATTGGCAAAACAGGACAAACACACATACACATAAAAAGATAAAGAAGCCTATATCTAACAGTCAAAAAGGAACTCATCTTAAAGGACTTTCTGGTCATATCTTAGCACTTAAGTCTGATAAGGTGTATCAGAAAACACATAATGTTAATTTCCTAATAGAGTTTAAATACTTATTGATATAACGTTTATCATAACTTCACTAAACATTTAAAAAGTATTTGCTTCTGGTTCCAACATAGTTGGTAACTAACTTGTTAGCGTTTCAGTTCAGCTTTTAAAACTTGGTAAAGCACATCAAAAAATGTTTAAGACAATTTTGAAAAGAACTCCCTATGAAAATGATAAGGAGCTTCAAGCCTTCAGGAAAGCTTTGGTATGTGATTTTTGCTGGCATGGCTATAAGCAGCCACTTAAAGTCATACTGCCAAGCAGCCACTATGTTCTTTGATCTTCATCAGTTTCTGTTGGGTCTGAAGTTTCAGTCTTTCCTGCAAAACCCAAGGTAAGAAAGATGCAGTTAGTCTGACCTGTTGCATATGCTGTGGTTGTTTGAAAGCAGTCCCTTCATACTTTGGATCAAAGTTTGAAGAATAGTGTCTCTAGCTAGCAGGGACACAAGTCTCCCCTAGTCCAACTGCATGATTAGTGGGTCCAATAATATTTTAAATATTGTGAGCTAAGTTTAAATCCCATGAGGTCTGAGAACAAGGGTGCCCAAGAGTATCCCTCAAGAGCTACCATCTTGAAACTTTTAGATGCATCTCTTCTCTAACACACCTGCATTAAATGAATGCTTTTGCTGAGGTGAACTGTAAGCTGCAGAAATTCATCTGTTTGATCTGTAAGAACTAATTTGACATTGTTTGTTTCAAGTCCAAACGATGCTATCGTCACATTGAGCACAATTACTGTAGTGTATTCCAAATCATTGTAATTCTTTGAATATACCTAATGCTCTGATTCCACATCATCCACTCCTGTACATGTCTGTTCCATTGCAGACTGCCTCTGTGAAAAATAATGTCTACAACATCTGTGGTAACACCATCAAGCTCTGCTCCAAGTTCCTTAAGGCCCAAAGAGATTATGCATGCAAGGTCCAGCCAGAGCCAAGTTGACTGTGTGGGACAGAAAGGTGAGGTTTTGGAGTAGCCACAGAGAAGGTTGAACCATTTTTATTATTGAACATGAGTTGCTCCATTGAGTGAACGAATATGAGTGCAAAAAGCATGGTGGATGTTGAATCTGAGGATAATATTTCTATCAGAAACATGTCACTGCTCAGTTGTACTCCCCTATGTGAAGATTCAAAATGATTAAGGACAGAGGACCAGTGTTAATTTCGTCAACCATGACAATGACGAAAATATTTCGTTAACGCCTATTTTTCCCGTGACGAGACGATAACGCACAAAAATTGCTTCCAGAAAATAAAAATATGACGAAAATAAAAAATTATTTTCGTCAACGAGACTAAGACAGACGAAATTTACGATCCATTGATGAATGGACATTAAGAAATGTAATTGTTTATGATTAATTTGTAATTGTTTATATAAGTGTTTCTTGAGCTTCATAGAAGATTAAGCATTGTTGCTTTGTTTGTCCCTACATGGCGCCTGTCCCACAGTGCCCCGCGCCGCTCAGTCAGTAGCAGGAGAGGGCTTATACTCATAGCTCAACTTTGCAGTCATTGCAGATACCGGTGTGCGGTTTGTTAAACAACTCCTGGATGTATAAAGCCATTTCATCTACAACGCAAAGGGAAACACCAGAGGAAGGACGCCACCAAAGAGTCTGTGGCTTCAAAATGGCAGGGGCCAGGCATCTGAGTAGCCAACATGCTGCCATATGGAGAAGGTAAGGAACAGGTGGGCCTGTAGTAGAAGGAACGTGTGTGTGTGCGCACGCACGGGCACATGCATGTGAATGTATGTGTGTGCGCGGGCACAAGCATGTGGCTGCGTGTGTGTGTGTGCCTTCCTGTGCCTGTGTCTGTCTGTCTCTCTGTCATAGAAGAAAGATGTGCTGATACACTGGATATTAATCATTTAAATTTCTTCCTCAGAACTAGATTCCTGACACAGTGACACCACAGCCAATTTAGACCTTGGGGAAGGAAGAGAAGTCTGTTGCAGAGATGTTGGGAGCACCCCCACCATACAAACCTGACTCCAAAGAGCAGAAAGCCCTGGACAACTCAATGACAAAGTGGATTGGGCGTTCTGGCCTGCCTGCAAGGACCATTGAGGATGAGGACTTTGTGGATATGATGAAACAAGCTGACAAAAGGTTCAATGTGTACAGTGTGATATATGTTAAAAAGAGAATTAGTGTGTGGAGAAGTTCTATTCTGCACACTGTTATATAAATAAAATTGAGAAAAAGACATTTTTTAACACCTCACTGAACCGATCCGTAGTGCCAGCATGCATCAAGTCTCCCACCATCATTCCTGTCATTAAGAAGCCTCAGGTCACCTCACTCAAAGATTACCGGCCTATCGCACTGACTCCAGTCATGATGAAGTGCTTAGAAAGGCTGGTTAAAGAACACATCGTCTCAAGTCAACATTTGACTCGTTCCAGTTCGCATATTGACGGAACCACTTCACTGAGGACGCCATCTCTGTTGCTCTCCACCTGATCCTGGCACACCTGGAGGAGAAGAACAGCCAAGTGCGGATGCTGTTCCTGGACTTCAGTTTAGTTTTCAACACCATCATCCCACAACATCTGATGGGCAAACTGGAACAGCTGGGCTTCAATACACCCCTCTGCAATTGGCTGCTAGACTCCCTCACCAACAGACCTCAGTATGTCAGGGTCGGACAGAACGTCTCTGGTGTCATTATTCTAAGTGCAGGCTCCCCTCAGCGCTGTTTCCTGAGCCCCCTGCTGTCACAATGATGAAACTTGACTGCGTCCCCAGGTTCACCACCAATCACATTGGGAAGTTTGCGGACGACACCACGGTGGTGGGCCTCATCAGAGACGACAACTACCAGAACTACAGAGAGGAGGTGGAGCAGCTGGTGGACTGGTGCAAAGATAACAGCCTGATACTGAACGTGGAGAAGACAAAGGAGATCATCTTGGACTTCATGAAGAACCGGCCTAACCACACTCCAATGGTCATCAACAGCTCAGCGGTAGAGGTGGTCAACAGCACCAAATTCATGGAGGTGCAAATCACAGACAACCTACCCTGGAATGTAAACACCACCTCACTGGTTAAAAGGACACTGAAGCGCATGTACTTCTTGCAGAGGATGAGGAGAGCCAACCTGCCCCCACCCGTCCTCACCACCTTCTAAAGAAGCACCATAGAGAGCGTTCTGACCAGCTGTCTCACTGTGTGGTGTGGAGGCTGCAGCATCTGAGACTGGAGCAAGGTGAGAAGAGTGGTAAGAACAGCAGAGAAGATCATTGGGGCTCCTCTTCCCTCCATTATATTATTGAATACATTTAATCCCAGTGCTGCGTGTACTGAGCCTGTAACATGATAAATGACCCCTCACACCCCCACCATGGACTGTTTTTCCTGCTGCCCTCTGGGAAGAGACTTCGAAGCATCCAATGCAGGTCCAGCAGATTCCAGAATAGTTTCTGGAACATAAAATATAAAATGGGTCATAAAAAAAAAAAAAAAAAAAAAAAAATACCTAGGTGTTGGAACTGTAACTATACAGCCATTATATGCATCACTTTTTTCACCACAGTGTCTTTTCTTTTTATCACAATGTTTTTTTTTTTTTTTTTTTATCAATGGTGCTTACCTTTATCAAGGCTGTTTTTTTTTTTTTTTTAAATGGAAAATTCTAAAGAGCTGTACTAAATTAAGTTGCTTTTTGTATACACTCGTGTGTATAAAATGACAAAATAAAATCAGTCTAATGTCTTAATTAACTGAGATAATTACAACCATACATAATAAAAAAAAAACACACAATATTTACCAATACACACAAAACAATCAAATAAAAGTCCGGGATAAGTTTCCAATTGCTTTAACTCACTAATAAGCTTATTCCACAAATCAACACCTTTTATAGAAATACATCTTTCCATCAGTGGCGGCTGGTCAATAGAGGGGCGTAGGGTGCTGCCCCAACAGCCCAATGACCCTGATTAAGACATAAAAAAACCCAATTAAAAATTAAATTAGAAAATTAACATTTTTCGAAATAAATGATTAGATGTGCAAGATAAATGTTTCAACAAAGCTACGCCCTGAGCATACAGGAACTGTCATCACAGTTGTGTGGGTGATTGAAATACTGCAAAAATGATCTAGAAATAAGTTAAAATGTCTTAAATTTAGTGTATTCACCCTTAATTTGAACAGGTTAACAGGATGATTCACCAAAGGCATGATTATTTTTACTCTTAAAATAAGTAAATTAGATAAAATGCACTTGATATAAGACAATTTGAATGTTTGTTCTGATTTTAAATCCAAACTGTCTTGCTTTATTGGCAGTGTCTCACTTACTTCCTCAATACAAGAAAAAATATATTTATTTAAAGAAAAAATTACTTGTTTAGATTTCAGTTTTTTGCAGTGCAGGCCGTGTCGCGGGAGCAAGGCAAACTTACCAAGAGAAGCTGGAGGTAAAACCGTTTGGACCCGATCAGCCTAACATTAAAATTTATCAGCAGTACAAAGACAGATGGAGATGGTACACTGTCTTTTTCCAGGAAAAGGTTTCCCTACAAACTTGGCTAACTGCATGCAGCGAGGCTAATGCTTTATTCTGCTGCATTGACTGCCTGCCTGCCTCCCTTTTCAAACGTCAGGATCTGACCCAGCATGGATAAAGATACAAAGGATTGATTTAAAGCACTTTTTAGGAAAGGCAAATACGCATGAGCAATCTGGGATTTACATGGAAAACAATATAATATGAATATGAATGAACAAATTCTTAGAAAATAAACAGGTTTTTGTCAGGGTTTGGTTGTGGTTTAGAGGACCCAAATGCAGAGGCAGAGAGGCTGACGTGATTTCTTGTAGTTTTATTGCAAACACTAATAACAGAGGCAAAATCCAAAAATCCAACTAAAAATGTAACACAGACCAGAACCATGGAAACATCAGGGGAAACACGCACGAGGAGCCAAGGAGAGACGAGGTGAGAAGACAACAGCGACGACAGGACCAGAAACAACAAGGAGTGACAGCAGAGGGAGAGTATATATAGCTGACTGAGACAAAGGTAGGGTTAACGAGCGGATAAGGAGCAGGTGTGAGAGGAGACAACGAGGGAGCCAAGAGGAAAGGGACACATACAAGAGGGCAACAGAGGACAATAGAAAAACCTGAGAACTAACATAAATCTAGAAACTACAAAAAAACAGGAATTAAACCAATAAAACTATGAAACATAGAGCAGAGTGAAGCACAACAGAACCAAAACCATGACAGTTTTATATATTAAACAAAATATAAAGCTGACTAATAACTTCTCCATTATTAAACTGATACAATACTTTCTGGGGTTTGTGACACCAAATTGGACCATTTGCCTTCACAAAACCTCAGAAGGGCAAGATTTAGGTACAAAAAGTAACCCTATACATGAAACTATGTTTTGTTTTTATAAAGTGTTTTTATAATGTTTTTGGTTGTTGGCATTCATATAAATATACTGATGTGATAACTTTGGTTTTTGGTATACATCTTTTTAAAAAATATAGCCCCCCCTAGAGAAAACTCCACAAGCCGCCACTGCTTTCCATCACTGCTGTTCTGTACCTGGAATTTTTAGGAAATATCTGTTCCTTTTAAGTAATACTTACTTTCCCTGCATTTTGAATATTGTTTGGAAGAACTTTTTTTAATGTACCCTAAATATCAAGTTTAAAAATATTACACTCTATCAATTCATTAAGGTTTAATGTATTGAACTTTATAAATATCAGATTTGTGTGATCTCTGTGTCCACTTCCACTTATAACTCACATGGGTCTCTTCTTCAATAAAAAGATAGGTTTTAAATGTGATCCATAAATGTCACACCACACCTACAAACAATATGTCAGCTATGGTAAAACCACAAGCCACAAGCTTTTTCATTTAAAAAATAATTTTATCATCTTTTAAACAGCAATAGTTTTCGATATTTTATGTTTTATATCATCTATTTGAGGTTTCCATGTCAATGTTCAGCAAGAAAGACACAAGAAACTGAAATGTATTAGTTAATATCTTATCTGATTTATTGAGAGGCATTTGTAGAGACTA
The DNA here is from genome assembly GCF_000732505.1 of Cyprinodon variegatus. NCBI lineage: Eukaryota > Metazoa > Chordata > Actinopteri > Cyprinodontiformes > Cyprinodontidae > Cyprinodon > Cyprinodon variegatus. Next base: position 391,996 of record NW_015150738.1, read on the forward strand.
CCAGAAAATGCTATGCAACATTAATTCATGTTGTTGCATGACCATAAATAAAAATACTTTTCTTATGAAAATAGTTTAATCATCAGTGGATATTGTCTTTTTCTTATATTCTCACAGTTTCATTTAAGATAATTTTTTTCAGCGCTTTAATGAAAGGTCCAAAAACTGTAATAATTTCAGCTTTAGTTCATTGGATGCTCAGGAATTAGTTACCTTTTGTTTTTAAATGTGGGTAGTGTTGGCCAAGTGGGTTTGAGCAGTGCCCTTATGCTCTGAGGAAGCTGCAAGCACCTGGTTTGATCCTCTCAGCCTCCACTCTGGGTTACTGAGCAAAACCCTTAACTCCACACTGCTCCCTGGGCGACACACAATGGCAAGCCCACTGCTCCCCAAGGGGATGGGTTAAATGCAGAGAGTGAACATCCCCATTGTGGGACAATAAAGGGATTTACATTTTTTTTAATTAAATGTCTGATTTTGTGTTTGGGATAAAACCTCACCTTTAACTGGTGCAATGACAGGTGAAAGCTGAAGTCGAACATTTCTAAATAAATGCTGCAACAAACTGTATATTACTAATTTGCACATTTTGTCCTTTTTTTTGGCACAGGGCGTTGTGTAGAAATGGTCTGGATAACTTGTGACAGATTATCTGTTGTCACATCTGAGCAACATAGTTGTGAAATCTACTGACTAGTAAAACACAATCTTTTAGTGTTATATTAGCTTATTTTACTGTGTATCCACAGGGAAATATTAAGTATCCTATTCTGAAGTTTATATGTTTTTCTTCCATACAGTCTGAAATAATTTTATTTATAGATACTGTTCCCCAAGTATTTGGGAAAAAAAATAAAATTCTCACAATTTTTTTTTACCCAGTAACAGCTTTGTCCTTTAATTTCCCCAGAAAGTTGGTGATATAACAGAAAACTGTTTTCCTGAGTGCACAGGGGAGATTCAGGAAGACATTCTTGCAATGTATTGCTATTTGCTATGTAAGTCTTCTCATAAATGCACCTTCAAACCGCCAGTTTCTCAAAAACATTGGTCTCCTGTTGAACATGCATTACTCCCATGAAGAGGCATCTGATATGTAGCAGCTATGACTGTTTAGCTTTAGATGGATTGTAGATCAACTGCAAGCATCATTTTATTTAAATAAGATCCCAAGAGTTGTACATTTCTTTTTATTTCTTTTTTTATGCTGTATGTCATTAATTACAATTGACCAGCGAAACACAAAATAAAAATTATGTACAGGAGTTTTTTTGGAAATGTTTAAAGGGACAGAGGAAAGGAAAACATGTTTATGTCTAAAGGTTTGTCATTATACTCAACACAAATCAATTTGTCCACAAGAGGTCACTGTGATCCATGAATACAGTAGGTAATGTAGACACTAATCAAGCTGTTGTAAGAAAAATCCTTTGATGACCAGTATGTCTACAACCATAATAAACTGTGGTCTGTTCCTAAAATAGGAAATGCAGTTAAAATTAATTTGTTAAAGAGAAGAATAACCACACAAAACTTCTAAAACAAGAGATTGTGTCTTTGTAATAAAATTAGGAAACATAAAATAAGCTTATAAGCCACCAAATAAAAGATTTCCATAAAATCCCAAAGATTTCCTTTGTTTATACACTATATAAAGGGAGATTCCCAGCGTAAGATTTCCATCTACTTGGAGGTTTGTTTAGCTTTGAACATAATTCATACAAAAATGGCACGTCCTTCCATTCACTGTTCCTGAAATTCAAATAAAATCAGTCTGCATTAGTTCCATTTCGTAATAAAGAACAAAACAATATTAATAGCTGTTTAAAAGCACAGAAATACTGGCTATGTGTTCCTAAATGAGACAATAATAAACAATAAACTTAAAAGACATAAACTGTGAGGTACAACCAGACAGAGAGTCATATAAACTGACCTATCAACTGAAGAACATCTCCAGGATTAAACTAGTCTCAGCAGGGTATTTAAAAGGAATCCATCCATTTGTATTTAGTCAAACAGAGTAGTGCAATGTTTTCTTCAAAGGCCTTTTGCATTTTAATGATGCAATATTTGAACAAAAAAATCAAAGACAGCCATAACTAATTCACATTAATGCACTGTGTATGAATAAATATTTGGACTACTTATTCCCACAGGAGTGCTCCAGAAGTAATTTGCCTGTCATGATGAAAGCTACATTTTCTTGGTTAAAGTTTAACTACATGTGTTGCAGTCATAAAATTTAGTTCCACCTCAGATATATCTGTGGAAAAGCTAGTCAAGCTTATAGTTTTATTCAAGTGCTGTCACTTTTTCAAGATGGGCACAGTACAATATATTGATAACTTAGTGTTTTTCATTTGTAATATTACAGTGCGACTTAATCTCTTTTTCACACATTAGCTCTTATCCATTAATCTAATTGTATCTGGAAGTGTGAATTACCCCAAAGGCATGAATGATATGAGGTCAAATATATTAACAGGTTTTTAACATAGCATCAATGTTGCCTTCATTTAACGGATGCCTACTGGGGGGATTGATTTGGCAACTAAATCATTCTTTCACTTTTAAGAATTATTTGATTAAAATAGATGATTTGCTGCCTTTTAAGTATCAAATGAATCTCTAAATTGAACTACATTCACATGTTCTTAAGAGTAAATGGCTCCTTATAGATTTGATTCATGGTGTAGCCTCTGGACTGTAAGCCAGCTGAGTCCTGTGTTGAACGAAATGATTACATTTCTATTGATAACAAGATTATAGTGAAGCAATTAAAGCTTTTAACAGTATGGTGAGCAGTAGATAGGTACACTCAATGGAACAGGAACTTACCAATTGTCAAAGAGAAAGTTGCAAAACATGTAAAGTGTTAGTACAGCACCAAAAAGTAACGTAGTCGATTTTTTTGTTTTGAATACTTGTCATTGAAGGTATGGAGCAGAGTAGACTTAAAATGATCGCTGCTGTCATCAGTCTGCAGAGCAAGGGAGATGGGCTAGAACCATACAATATCAGACCTCAGTTTGGGAAAAGATGATTGATTACTTTACAGATGCTGTGCTGCACAAAATGATCTTCAGAGAATGGTGCAGAGAGGATCCACCCAGTCACAAAGAAGACAGTGGTACTAGATGGACCTCCAGCGTTTAAATGTTGAAGCAGAGGCAATAAGACAATGAATGAATGAATGAATGGATTGACCAATTAATCAATCAATCAATAATCAATCAATCAATCAATCATCAGGTAAGTAATTCAATCCTATCTTCGGAGGAGAGAGATAGAGAGGGAATTTAATATCCAAAGCACAGAAGTCTTGAGCAAGATAGTCTGTTCAGCAGGAGACTGGAGAGAAAAATACAGGAAGGCAGAGGTCAGAGGATACATAAAAGGCAGTTTCTGAAAAAGCATACTGTTCATACTCTGTGACAGAGCCATCCTATTTTATTTGATTTAGTTTAAGTAAGTTTAGTTCTACATATGTGCCCAGCATGTAATATGATCTAATATTGCAGTATTATGTAAGAAATCTATCATCAAAGTATTTGTCTTGACAGCTACCTATGTAATAAGAGGCTAGCTCCTGTCACCCACGATTGTTGACAACTGTATAGTTTCTATGCACCCAGAGATCCCTTTGCTTATCTCCTTTCTTATGCTACGTTCAGACTGCATGCAGCAGAAGCAGCAAAAACATGCCTGCTGCTTAATTTTTAATGCTTAAGCAAGTTTAGTTCTGATGCGCAGCTGAAGCATCTTTGCTGCTGTTTGCGTTTTCGAAAAGTGGGTCTGAAGCACATTGGGTGAGCTGCCCTATCCTTTCTTTGCCTGTAACGATGGCGGATGAAATTGCGAGAGTCACTTGGCTTATTTTAATGAATAATGCTACGTTCAGACCATAAGCACTTGAAGCAGCAAATGCTTGTCCTCATTAAGGTCAGACGTCCAGATCCACTCAGAACCCCGTACACCGGCGGTCTTAGCGGTAGTACGGCAGAGCTCTATCCCTGATAATCCCGTTCAGCGGGAATGCCTCTTCATGGTTTTTGCGTTACTGTTCACGGCACCTGGAAGGCGTTTTTTCACATATGCAATCCAAACTGCAGGCACTTGGATAGTGAAATTGAAAATATTTTGCTGGGAGATTTCAACATTTTAAGTTAATTTAGACGTTAATGAACTGTTTCAGAGGAGTTATTATAGTGATCGGCATCAGCTGCACTGTGTCCTTCTCCCTGCCAGCTCCCAGATCAGCTTCTCTGATTGGTTGATGTGGCAAATCAAGCAGCAAAAGTTCAATTTTTAACCCCAGCAGCTGCTTCTTTGATTGTCGGATGCTCAAAAACAGGGGGGATTTACCAATAGGCAATACTAGGCAGTTGTCTAGGACCCCAAGTTCCTGGGGGCCCCATAAAATTCTGTTTACATATATGGTCAATACAACTATTCCTTATTTGTGCACATTATGTTTTTGATTAAAATCCTTTTGCTAAAATGCCATCAGAATGCTTATAATATTGAGTGTGTCTCAGGGCTGTCAGGGGAAACCAAAGAGGACTCAAATGCTGGACTCAATTCAGGGAAATGAAGTCAAGAAACCATTTAATGAACTTCTGCACAATGAGTGAGAGAAACTGGCAAAAATCACAAAACAAGTAGAGCAACTAGCTTAGCTGCTATGCAAGGTAGAACAAAGGCTGGAACGCTTGACACAAGTGACAAAGACGAACAAGCAACGAAGGCTGCAGAGGGAGAGGTTGAAATAGGTGAGACAACTGGCAACTAGACACAGGTGAGCAATGTTAGAAAGGCTGATTAAATGGGATTCCCAAGAATTGAAGTAGTCTGAAATGAGAACAGAAATATAGTGCAACAAAATAAAACAGGAAGTTCAAAAAACAACTGAGCAAGACACAAAATTACAACAGGAAAAGAAAACTAATCAGTAGAACTGCATGTGACAAGCTGCAGTTGAACCACATTGGATCAGTAAATTTGCTGCACATGTTTAGAAAGGTCCAAACAGACAGCAGCAAACCATTTGAAAACAAATGGTGTGAAGATCAGCGTTCCAAACTTAGCACTTTTGTCGCTACATTTAAGGACCTTTCGGACACCTCTAGTACTTTTATTTAAAAAAAGTGCCAAATCTAGAAACTTTTTTCTGCTACTGGAGACTTTGGCAAGCGCTGAGATCTAACAGGTGTTAGATCTCAGTGCTGTATTGGATACAGTTGATCATAATATTCTTTTTACCTTTTAGGAATTAAAGGAACAGCCCTGGACTGGCTTAAATCATATCTATCTGACTGATTTCAGTTTGTTAGTGTTATAAATCTTCCTCATGCTCCAGGGTTACCTGAGGAGTGCCACAGAGATTAGTGCTAGGACCAGTTCTCTTTACTATATGAATATGTTACCAATCGGTGCAATGAGATGACATGTGTTTTAAATTGGTGCTATATAAATAAAATATTTTGACTTGAATTGTATATTCACGTTTACAGATAATCATTTCAAAATGAAAACAAGTGGCTGCAAGCAGCTTAAAGCGATCAGACACACGCTAATGGGAGGTGTTTTGTATCTGATTGATATTTAAATTGTATACTCACAAAAACCTTATATACATTTTTTTCATATTTACAATTCCCTCATCCATTAAACACAAGGCACTAAACTCGATTTAAGCTGCAGCTTTTAAAACATCCAAACAGAATTAAACTAAACACATAAATACATAATTATAGCCTTTTAAAAATTTGTTCAATTAAAACAAGAACTTCTGAATTTATGTGTCCCAGTACAGTGCGTACATATGTCAGTGCAGTGGGACACAATATATTAATCTGATATTTCTTTTAAAATTGCTGCAGCTGTGAATGTGTGTCTGCTAGGGAGCTGGACGGGAAGTGCAGAGAAAGCACGCTGCTCTCTGTGAGGGAAAGGGCGGCATGGAGCAGCGTTCAGGAAGGGAGGGGCAGAGGAGCAGAATCAGCGTGTAGCAAAACTTTCTTTTTGCTGTTTGCAGCAGAAATAGAATTTTTCTATCGTCCACATTTTGGACGATGTTGGTTAAAGAGCCAGAAGCAAAAATCTGGCTGATATACTGTATCTGCCTGGCGATTTATTGGTTGAGCTCTACTTAAAAGTAAATATGCCTCTATCTTTTGTCGGCAGTGAAAGAGGAGAGCTAGTCATGTAATGCTAAATGCAAAATAAACTAACTCTGAAGGTTATTCCTGCATGCTCAATTATGTACACATGTTTAGAGTGGCTTCAGTAGACAGAGGCGTTAAAAAACACTTACAAAACTTTTTTTTAAATTTTTTTTTATTGTGGTGTGATTATAAAAACAAAGCAAAAATCCAAGTTTAAAAATGTATTTGAGTTTTAGAAATAACTTGTTAGTTTCAATTTTTGGCTTTTGGATATGTCTCCTACTCAGATGAATGGTCTGTCATGTTAACTACTAATGAAATAATCCAATCAGAGAACAGATGAGTTTTGGTGTCTTGGTCATGCTCCAGTGGACTACAGATCCTTGCAGGGCAGTAAATGTTTAAGATAGAGGGCAATACTTTTATCTGGAGAGTAAAGACAGGCATATATAAGATATTTAATCTTTGTAGTCAGCTACAGCTCAAACCGTACGACAAACCTGCAAGGTCAAAAAGTATGTTCTTACACTGTATGGGCCCATGCTAGGATGCAATCTAACTGCTCACCCTCTACGTCAAAAAACCAGACATTGGACTCTGTTTGCACATGTACAGTGCAGCCCATAGACAATGGTAGCTCTGCTTCAACAGCAGGATTTGCTCAAAAACACCTTATGAGGTTTTACTGAATTTCACACGTTTAATTTTCTCTCGAGATTACGATTCCTGATCGGGAAGTGGTAGTGACAGGCTAATTGCCCCAGGTTACCCCCTGTATGCTACAAAACGCAAGACGAGACGGAAACTGGGCCCAATCCAAAGACATTCTCATACAACTGGAGAATCAGCCCAAAAAGGGCAAAAACTCGTATACTTTATGCCCTTCCAAATTTTTCTTTTTTTTTCACTAAATTATAAAGTTGTGACCACAAGAGTGGCAGAACTTGCTAGTGTTGTCCTTTACATTGTTTTATTTGTGAATGTTAGGGTCTAAAAAGTTGATGAGGACAAGTTGTTCACAGTCCCAATCACAACTAACTAAATTACTGATTACCATCTCAGAAACACATACAGCCGATGTGAGAACATATGAATAAAACAAAACATGGAAACTAGTAATGGTGATACATGTAGGGGCCTTTAAACCATGGCTTTCTAAAACTTAGGTACACCTATTAACTGAGAATCACTCTACAATTACTAATGTCTATCCATTTCATACTGTATTTCATACCAGCCGAGTATTTTTATTTATATATTTATTTATTTACTGCTGACCATTGCTGAGTAACTTAACTCTTTCATGCCTTTAAAGAGGTTTACTAAATCTGTCTTTAGTTAACATCAGTTGCAAAATATTTGTATGCAGTTACAACCCTTTGCTTCTTTTCACATATAAGTGGTTTTGGAGAAAAGTGTCAGCATCGTTGAAATGCATAAGAAATGTATTTAGATCAGCTTCATACCAGCCCACAAAGAGTTTATTGAGCCAACAATAACACTGACTTCTTAGGTGAAGAGAATGGAGCTGGAAAGATCCGAAGAGACTTTAACTGAATCAAGATAAGGTACTGTGTCATTACAGTTAAAACTTTATTCTGTCTGGCTGTTATTATGGCAGACCATACTTGTTATTACATAACCCCGAGCTAATGATATTTAAATTAAATGACTTTTCTACATTAAAATACATTGCTTAAATCACCCTAAAATGAGAAACTGAAATATGCCTCTAAAGATACCATTTATATATTGAGAAAGTTTAGCAAAACTGCTATTAGACCATAGTCTAGTTTTGTATGAGGATGCATTACAGTGCTGGTTTCCACTGATGCAAACAATGAGTATACTTGACTGACTTTGTAATAATAATGATAATGGCAGCCTTTGGCAATTATATTTTCCAATATGGATGAACAATTAACAATTATTTACAGAATACCCCAGCTGTAAACTAGGGTTTTGTTTTGCAAGCAGTAAATGTTAAACATTTCAAGTTATAAAGGCAATTGGTAATAATTAATGATTAATCAAACCAAAATAAATGTGTCTATATAATCAAGCTATTAAAGGAGTGGTTCAGTGTTATCAGTATTATCATCTTGATCAGCAGATTACTTATATAAAGGGACTAGAGACACCTCCAAGTTGTATTACAATACAATTCCCTGTTACAAGTAAATATTGTTTTTAATACAATTGTTTCACATATCCATTACTGTAAAATGTCCACAGCTAATATTGACTATTTTTTGTTGTTTGTTTTTATGGTAAACACTGTACAGTACAGTATTTTATTTGTTTGTACAGATTTTATTTGAGATTTGTTTTATTTGAATTTTTTTTCTTAACTCTTATTACTTATTCTGTTATTTTTTTATACACTTTTTTAAGGTCCACATTTGTGTGAAAACTTTTGCTATAATCTTTTGCTGCTGCAGTAACACATCAATTTTCCCATGGTGGGACAACAGGGACTTTCTATTTGCGATTATTTATAATATTTATAATATTATTAATAAAATTTGCAAATTGCAGATAAGTCATAAAGTAAACTTCCTTAACAAATTGTAATTTCATAACAGCTAACTCAATGAACCCACTTAAAAAAGAAAACAACAAAAAACCCATTTTAAATAAGTAACACTGTCTTCATGAAGGAATGTAAAGGAGACAGGTAAAATGAGTTAAACTGAGAGGATCTGCTTATAGGTCTTTACTTTACAATCTTTTTGTACAACAAAGAATGTCTAAAGTGATCTAAAACGTCTTTTTAATAATTTCTATTTTTTGAAATAAACTAATAAGCAGTTGCCTTAAAATGCAGCTGTATAATGTTTAAAAACACAGTTGTGCAAAGTTATACAGCTTTGCTTAAAAGAGCTGTATTACTATTAAATGTCCTAGTTGAGTTATTTTGTTGTTTTTATATTTCATTTCAGAGCTTTTCATGTTTGTTTGTCACCTGATGAGATTGATGGAAAAACCTGCTGACAGAGCCAAGTGTAAAAATCAACAATGATTGAGCTTTTCGCATCAAATTAACTTTTGAATATTGACTTTGCCGTTTTCAACAAGGACCTCAAGCAGCGATATCATAACCTAAGCCCCAGGCCGACAAACATAAAGGAGGAAAAATGTATGTATGTTCAGCCACAGCAGCAGCTGTCAAAAAACAAAAACAAAAATGAGACAGAGACTTAGATATAATTAAGAAACTTAACTATATTCAAATGAAGAGGCATGTTGTTATTTTATATTATCATGACCCAAAAAATAATTTTGTGTAATCTTGTTTTAACAGAATCTTCAGTTGAAATGTACTAATCCCTTAAATTCAACAAACTAGTATATAAACAAGTCATCAGTCCTTACTGATATATAGTTTAGAGTCTTGAATTTGAAACAATTGAAAGACCAAGGTTAAATTTAATAATCCACTTACTAAAACCTGCCCTCACTGTCAGTCTCATGGACTAGAGCTGAGTTGTTCACAGACCGCTCTATAATAAAGTGACACCAGAGACTAAGCTAAAAAGGACTATATTAAAGCTGGTTCAAAATAAACACATTTTGAAAGGATTTTTTAGTTTTTTATTAAATACTATCTACACTATCTTAATGTGCAATTCTAGAGTTTAAATTTACTCCAAAAGCCTTTGCACTCACACCATCTCAACATCTTTGACACCTTGAGATCTCTGAGGAATTTTATCTTAAATATGTTTAATCAAGGCAACTGTAAATCTCAACACTTTTTTATGATGGGATAAAGATTGAAAATACCAAAATAAATTATTTTTTGTGTGCAAAAGCTAAAAGCAACCTTGATGTTTTATTCGTTTTAAAACCGTACTCAAAATAAACAAACATTTAAGCAAAAGTTTCATTTCGACAGAAAGAGACTTTGGATAAGATAAGTGTGATGCCTATTATAATCTGCAATGCTCAGTCGATTCAGTGTGCTTAAGGGTATGGATGTAAAAACAAGGATGTTGTGGAGACCGTGAAACATCCGAATGAATAGATGAAACAGATAATATCTGGAGCTCCAGATAAACAGTCAAAATGCTACAGCAGCAAAACAAGTAAATAATGCCTTGGGGTGCCAACAAGTGTTATTCCTTGGGGACATGGCTGCTTTAGAAGATGATGGTGCAAAACTGTGTAAAGGACTGAAAGACAAGAAGTTAAAACAATGGTTGCTGTTGCATACAGAAGGTAAAGCTCGGGGGAACACACCAGAACCATCATCAAAGAGGTGGCATCAGAAAAATAATTACCCCTTCCCCCGTGTGCCTTTCATTAATTAAAATTGTTCAAGGGTGTCTTTGAAGGTCAAAAGGGAACATAGGAGAAAGTTAATTAACGGCAACATTTAAGTGTCAGAGAAAAGACTCTTCTTGTCTTGTCTCACCTGTTGTAGATTGTTTATGACAGAATCAAGCTTAAGTTCATGTTTAAGACAAAAAGGTTCTACTTTTATCTCTGCTACACACATTCGGCTCTTTGGAGAAATATCATCATTGGCTTTTTGTAAAAATCGAAAATACTTTAAATGGCTTCCCACTGTGTTAAAACAGCTCTCTTATAAAGTGGATAATCTTAGGAAAGATGTTGAGAAATGGAGAACATTCCCACTCTCAATGATGGTCAGCATAAATGCCATTAAAATGGTGTCTTTGCCTACATTTTTGTACCTTTTTCAGAGCCTACCTATTTTTTTAAATCACTGGACTAATTTTGCCCTTTGTCTGGGGTTTTAAATCTCATAGAATATCAAAAACTCATTTACATAAACCAAGGGATATGTGGGGATTAGGCTTACCATGCTTTCAACACTACTATTGGGCAGCGAATGCAAGGGCCTTGGTATACTGGCAGGAGGGTGATGCTCAAGAACTCTCTGCAAATCCACCCCCATGGGTGGCTATCGAAAGAAGCACTGTTGGAAACGATTCTCTTCAGGCACTTCTTTTCTTAGCACCAATTTCCCCCAGAAATAGTGGAGTAAAAAATTTTATTGTTTCAAACTGTTTAAAGGTATTGAAACAAATGAAATTACTGTATGCTGGGACCTACCGAATACCTCAGTTCACACCCCAATTTACCACAACCATGCTAAAAGGCCTAACTACACTCAAAGATTTGTACATCGACAAAAAGTTTGCAATACTGAGGGACCGCTTCTCTCTTCCGGGCACAGATTTTTTCAGATGTCTGCAAATTAGAAATTATGTTCAAATTAACATCCCAAACTTCGTATCTCTCCAAGAAGAAAAGAAGTTGGGCAGAATGCTGTTGGGATCCCCAGAATAAAAAAATAATTTCAAGCTTTTTTGCATCTTTGCAGAGGGAATAAATTTTTCCACAGACTCTCAGGGCTGCATGGGAGGAGGAGCTGGGCTTACAGATTGGGAGTGAGGTCTGGGAGGAGGGTCTTGGGAGGATTCGGTCATGCTCTATTAATGTAAAGCACCAGTTAATTCATTTCAAGGTGTTTCACAGATTCCACTATTCAAAAACAAAATTGCACAGAATATTCCCATCAATGTCTCCAAAATGTGATACAGTAGATGCCGATGGCTCCTTGACTTATCTGTTCTGGTCATGCCCCAAGCTCTTTCATTGTTGGTGCGACATTTTCAAATGATTTTCTGAAGTGTATAAATGCACCTTGATTCCGGACCCCCAAATTGCATTGTTTGGACACTCTCTCTCACTTAGGAACTGCAGCATTTCTATACAAACAGTTGTGGTTTATGGAATGGTAATAGCTAAGTAAGTAATATTAAGATTGTGGAAAACTGACAAGGTTCCTCGGTTTAAAATGTGATTAAGCACTTTTACTGAGATTCATCATATGGAAAAACTATGGTATGATGTTAAGGGCTCCACTAATAAGTTCTGTAGTATCTGGCAGCCAGTTCTGGACCATATTTCTCAGTCTAAGACTGACACCGACAGCCACTCAATTTCTTAGTATGCCACCCCTGCCTTCATAGATATGTAGTACTATCCTAATGTGTCAATGGTTAATATATATATATGCTTTATACTCGTGTATGATTTTTGTATGTTGCACTTTAAAAACTTAATAAACATATATTAAAAAAAACAGGCTTATAATTCATGTAAAATAAAAGATACATATTCATCCTTCTTTTACAGTTTATCTGTCAAGGTCACAGTGAGCTGGTGCCCATCTCCACCAGTCTATGGAAAATTGGCAGAGTACAGCCTGAACAGGTTTGCGAGTCCTTCGCAGGGTAATTTAGAGACACCAATTAACCTAATAATAATGGTTCCAGACTGTTGGATGAAGCAGGGGTTCTTAAAGAGAACCCATCCATAAACAAGGAAAACATGCAAACTCCATGCAGAAAAATCCCTGGACCCTCCTTGCTGCAAGATAACAGTACAAAATAATGTGCTACTGTGCAGCCCGTAATGGAAGATATGAGAGTCTTCAAATGATTGGTTTCATTGGCTCAACACAAGTTGCTGCTGCTGTTGCTTGCAGGGATGCATGCCGATGTAGTATGTAGAGTCATCTCTTTGGAGTGTAAAGAGATGGAGTGTAAACTTAAAAAATTATCAGCCGTTCTCATTCCTTGATGTTGAGGGGTTTAAGTACACTGAAGATTTTCTTTCTAGATTTTGATCATGTGGAACATTCAGTATTTATTGCTCAGTGCTCTGTGGCTCAATGGCAGGGGCAGATTCACAGTATCCTCTGTAGAAATGGAAACTCAGATAAATGACTCAAACAGGCCATGTCAATGAGCAAGTAAGTCACTGACCTTGTTTAGAGTTCAGTCTGAGCCCAGAGGAAGTAGTAGAATCCAGAGGGATTGTTTCTCCACAGCAAATGGCGGGAGCTGCCCCAGAGTTCCAGCAAGGAAGCTGAGCAGGCTGATGAGCAGAAGCAAGCAGACGAAGATGAGCAGAAGTATCGGTGGGGGGAATCCAAAACCAGAGTGGTAGCAGAAGCATGTTTCCTGGCCAGAAGATCAGAGAGCAGAAGAGGTAGAAAAGGAGAATCCAAGCTGAGGTCAGTAGACAGGTTCAAGGTTGGTAAGCAGACAGAATCCAGGAATCAGTCCATAACAGGATTAGACTAACAGAGAAAATCAGGGGAAAAGCAAAACTCAGAAATCCAGTAGCAGAAAACTTGTCAGGATCAGGAAATCAGAATATCACAGAATCATTAGAGTTAATCTCACAAACAGCTTGAAAAATCTGGCACTGATGGCTGGAAATCAGGCAGCATAAATAGGAGCTGGAAAAAGGTGGATCAGATGAGTGATAATGAGCAACCAGCAGAATAAGACCAGTGAATGGAATGGGCAATTAAGCAAGCCATCAGCCCCAATATAAGGACAGTATCAAATTGTACTTCTAATGGAATTTATTTCTCAAAGTTTAATGAAGCCACAAAAGGATTTAAAATAAAATGAGTGATTAAATAAGGCTAGAGGCAGATTGGTGCAGGTTTTTTGAGGCTGATACTAATACTGATTATTTAACATGTTCACTTTTTGGGCAGACTTTAAAAGCCAGTATTGGCTTTTCTCTTTCTCCATTTACATGATAAGAATGATTTAATGAAAGCAAATATCTCTCAAGGCTCAGAACAATAGGATCAAATATTCGAGGTGGACAAACAAATTTATGAAAACATTTATTGTAAACTGAACCGAAGTGAGCAGCATCGACGTCCAAGGCAGGAACCTCTGGTCTTATTGTTCAGTCAAGGCCCAGAGCGTTAGGTTGGTTCCAGCCGGTCTGCTGCCAATGCGATGCAGGTTTCTGCACAGAAAGTCTCACACTGTGATGTATTGGTGGCTGGAGGACAGGCAGGAACTCAGGACCAATCAGATGAAGGCAGGCAGAATAATAACGAGGGCGAAGCCAAAGCCAATGTCGTTGACGTGCTCGGTTGTCAGAGTCAGAAGTTCAGATATCCAGTAAGGTGCCGAGGGAGAATCCAGAACAGAGTCGGTTAACAGATCCAGGTACGGTACACAGACAGGCAGAAATCCAGCAGGAGTCTAAAGACCAGGTGATCAAAATACAAGTACGCTAGAGTACTTCTTACGAACGGCTTGAAAATAATCTAGCACTGATCACTGGTTTGAAGGCGGATTAAATAAGCTGGTGTGTGAAATGTTTAATCAGACCAGACATCAGTGCCAAGATCATGACAATATTATACAGTCCATCCGTCTATCCGTCCATCCGTCTGTCTGTCTGTCTGTCTGTCTGTCTGTCTGTCTGTCTGTCTGTCTGTCTGTCTGTCCGTCCGTCCGTCCATCCGTCCATCCATTCATCCCTCTCCCCAGCCACTTGGGCCAGCTTGTCCTGGGGAATCCCAAGGCAGTCCCAGGCCAGCCATGAAACATAGTCCCTCCAGCATGTCCTGGGTCTCAATACATGTGTAATTTTCAACAAAAATAATAATTTATTAAGAAATCAAACAAAACAATGGAAAGCAAATGGAGGGAGAGACAATCTTGCATCCATGAATGCATGTATGTACCAGCTGATGCCCATACAGAAAAAAAGACTGTTTGCGTGGGGACAGTTTTAAGTTCACTGAAATAATGTGCTGACTGAATATGTATAAGGTTTTATTGAACTAAAACAATTATGTTTATGGGTTTGTTTATGATTTTCTTTCAGTAGCCTAAAAAGTAAAAAAAAAAAAAGATTGACAATTTTATGAGCAGCATTTTGTATCTTTAAATCATTCTGTGTTTTATTAAACTTGATAAATTTTGTGATATTTACAGTTGCAATGCTAATCGAAACATGTTATTTCTAGTAATTGTTAAGCTTTGACTAACATTAAGTAAAACTGGGGGCTAGGAAGAAAAAAATGTTTTAAAAAGACACTACAGAGCCAGTGAACCTGGGCCATTGTACAATTTCCACAGATTTAAAGATGAATAAATTAGAATAATGCATGTGTGCCCTGTACTGGTTCACATGGTCTCATTGTTCATTCCTTGTCTTCAAACAGACTTCTCTATTACATTGCCTCAACAAAATAAAAACAGACTGTTTATTATTACTGTAAAAAGGCTGTGTGTGCAACTACACAACACACTTATAAATATATTACCCTACAGAATCCTTATAAATACTAATTATTTACAGGTTTCATTTAGGTCATTTTGTTTGGAGCACACAATCTCATGCATAATTTGAAAAAAGATATAGTGAAATAAAAAAGGTTATAATTTTTTTTTTAAAGCTCATGAAAACAAATTAATCTTATGAGTCACTTTTTTAAACAGTGCAAATCTGATTGCTTTTACTGCCATAGAATTAAGAATCAAAAATAAATCTTAATTTAAGAACTGTATATGGTTTCAGTGTACATTTCAAATCAGTGGTTACTTCTATTTCTTTTGCCTTTATCCTAAATGTTTTCCCGAGTTGCATTAAATTCTCCTAAAGTGAGAGAAAAACACTGGGACTGAAGACAGCAGGTGTAATCATATGCAGCTCAGTATGCTGCAATTTGCATGTGGGCATGTTAGCAGCAAAATTTGATTTGCAGATTTATGTGATACAAAATTATTTTTTTCCCTAAGTTGCTGTTGTTTTGTGATTAAATATAAATAATTATTTGTCGTTTGGACTGTATACATAATTCTTCATAACCTCGGAGTCTCATAACACTGGTATTTTTAGTATACCTTTACCTTCCTTTAAAGTTGTACAAAATGGTGTGGATAGCTAATTTTAAGACCACAATTTTACTCCTTTCAAATCAAATGGAGGCTAGTTAACTTGACGAGAATTTGGCTGAAACATATTTTGCATGCACTGCATCCTGTCTAATGGGGCATTGTTTTCTGAAGCAAGGTTTAGCATGTTAACATTTCTATTTGCATGCTAATATAAACAATCAATTATTGTCAATCTGAACTTGGAAAAAATGCCAAAGAATTTCAAAGAGATGTTGTGCTTTGGATTTGGAGAACCAATACGCTTGTTTCTAATTATTAAACAAATACATATTTCTATGAATGATATTTTAATTTCTTCTGAAGAATCATGGTTAATTACAGTGACAGCTCAGTTTTATGTTAATGAATGTAGAAAATGTTTGGCAGGTAATCAGTGACAACTAAATGTCATCTGGAAAGAGGCACAAGCTCCCCTGCGACTCTGCAAGGACAGGCAGATAAAAACAATGGATGTCTAGATAGACTGATTAACATCATATTAGATATTCAAACCTTTATTCGATAAAAACATGAAAATATGTTAATCCACCAATATTTGTTGTAGGCTTGACTACTGCTTTTCCATATCAACCATTAACTCCAATAATGCAGAATTTATTACTATACCGAGCTATTGCTGTTTGTGGTTTCAAAAATATGTGCATTTAGGCTTTTAGATGATAGGCAACAATTTTTTTTCCTTCTGCCTCTTATAGAAAAAAGAATAGTGAGGTAACGAATGAACATTCTGAGAACACTTTTGTTTTCCTGCTCCTCAGTCACGTCTGGTCTTGATTGTGTAATTGCCACATCCATTTGGTCTCTATCTTCCCAGTATACACTATGGTCATGATTTACCTCTGTTCAGTGTCAGATTGTTTTCTGTGCGCTATTACCTTGTTGGAGCCCTGTTTTTCCCCATTTTGGTCTTTTACTGTTTGATATGTTCATTGCACGTCTACAACAAAACAATCTACCAATCAATCCAAAAAAACAAAACATTTAAAGCACTATTTGTAGCTGTGAAATGAGTTATTGCACGATTATAGAATGTAAAGGAAATCCAGAGGGACAGGTCAAATTTATTGAAAAATCCTCGTTCATCCTCTTCTTTTCGGTAGCTCACAGTTTTCAGCTTCGTTTACATGCCTACTGCTTTTTGGTATGAGCTGAAATGCGTGTGACCTTAGAACTTGTATTAACTGTCATGTTTTTGAAGTTATGCGGGTAGACAGCTTCTTGAGCTGTGGCAGTAAGATAAATAATGTGGCCCAGGCTTATTTGACATTCTTTGACAAGCTCTTTCATTCCAAGCAGATCCTCAGGCATGTCCTGTCCAGATGGGATGTATAACCCCTGCAGTGAGTTGACTGTCTTATTCACAGGTAGGTATCACCATGATCTGATCTTTTAGAGCACATCTAATCAGAACCCAATTTTAATATTTCAATTATCCTGGTGTGACTGAGATTTTATTCCGCCATTATGAGGTGATTTAGATCTATTATTATAATACACACACCTTACCTGGATGCAAAACACTAGTTAGAAGAGATAATGAGCCATTCAGGTAGAATAGAGAGGGATCTTGGATACTTTACCCCTGCCACTTTTAATTAACAAAATGTAGCAGGTGTTTGAAAGGACTGAGACAAACCAGCAGCTGAATACACATGGCCACACTGAGCAGGACTCAGACTCTGAGGAGCCTTATGTAAGCAACACCCACACTAATACAGGAAGCAAACTGGAAGTGGCTTTAATGATGCTGCCACAGATTGGCTCCCCAGCAGTCACTTGCCGTAATAAAGCTGCAAAGCAAGAGAAAAGACAGAGAAAGAGAGAAGAGGCTGATCAGTCAGGGTTATATGAAAATAATATCGCCTGCTTTCTTATTTGAAGTTTTTCAGTTTTGAAGAGTAACTTGAAGTTGGAGTCAAACAGCTTGGCAGGGAAACTCTGCTGCTCTCATGTTTTCATCTTTATTCCTTGAGAAAGCAATAAAACCAAATCCTTCAAAGAAGTCATGTGAAGAGGTTGACAAGCATGTGATTAATGCTCCCCTGAAAACCTTTAAAAGGTCTGGGTAGGTTATGTTCAGTGTACTTAGAATGAAGCTTTTTGCTTAACAAAGATTCACTGTCCCACTGGATCTTCTGCCTGTTAACCATAAAAAGATGGAAAAACCATCCGAGTGATAGAGGAAATTATGCTCTGATATCTTAGACAATTTCACAAATGCCCTTTTACAATGAGCATTATGAAAAAATTAGACCCTGTTTTACAGCATGGGCTTTTAGAACATAATGAACCAATGGTGTTCAGAGATGTTTTGTCTTTAATGATCTTTTTCTTCAGTGCTGATAATGGACTCAATTGTGTATAACTTCAGCTCCTTTATGACTTTCTTCAGTCTGCTCTCTGTTGCTGGAAATCTTCAATTTTTTTTTAAACCAAACAATTTTCAACTTTGACAGCAGCAGCATTAATCTTGTGACTGAGCTACCCTTCCATTTCCCCAGTGGCTTGTGTTGCCACTCTGTTGTCTAAAGAACAATCGAGGCAGAGGATGTAGCTGCTTGCTTTCTGACAACACCTTAGAATAGTTTTTCTTTTTTCATACAGCAATGTCATCACTGCAGTGCTGTTTTTTAAAGAAAAAAAGTGAGGTAAAGTCTTGTCAACATCTTTCTTTCTGCCATCAAAATCAAACGTCCCTTTTGTATTGCATCTACAATAAAAAGTATTGTGCAAACATCTTATGCAATCCCTCATTTATTTGTATTTTGCTTCCACAGAGCCAGACTTCTTTGTAATTTTCAAAACCTTGTATTCAATGGAAACCACCTGCAAGCAGTTCAATACAGGTGGCTGCACAGACAAATCTTCATAGTAAGATGACATGAAACCACCTATTGTTCTCAAGCACTACCAACCTGCCTTAGTCTTCCAGCCTCTATGCTCGTATGGTTGGAAAGCCTGGTAGAGGCACGATGGAGTCCGAAATATGATCCTGCAGCATGTTACATTGCATACATTGCATTAAAACAAATAACAGTGCAATATTCTGGTTGGGATTTTGCTAGGGCTTAGAGTTAATGTAATTTGTTTCCCAAAGATCTCACATTGCCCATAAAGACTGATGGAAGAGGCGGCTTGAATTTCCTGCTTCACTCTTCTCCTTGCTCCTGCTCTGCATCCTTGGTGCTTCCTTTTCAACTCAGGCAGTACTTGCGGAATTAGCTGAAGTAGTATTTAATCTTTTGAGATGTGCATGCTCTTTTCCCAGGCTTAACAAAACAACTTGCTATGGTTGCTGTGGTTACACATCACAACAAATGTCCAAACAGCAAAAGATGTAGACTCAATGTGCTACTTACAGATGCACAGCATCCAACACCAGAGGCAAAAAAAGAAAAAAAAGAAAAAAACAATTTGAGAAAAGATACTCCAAATCACAAACTGATGAACTAAAGTTCTCATAAACAAGAACACCAAAATCAAGCTAGCAGAGCTACTCAAACATGCAACCAATTTAAGCAGCACAAATCTAGAATTTAAACTATAATGCCATTGAACTGAATATATGGACCTAAACCTTAACAATAGAGCCTCTTTAACCGTCAATGAAATGCATCTCTAGTTTTCCTAAGTTTTGTTAAGTAAGGACTTTGGACACATAGTTACACATTTTTTTCAAAGCATATGTTGAATTATAAATGTGTCCTCTAAATGTGTATGAAAATGAAATGAAACGTGGTTTAAAATTAA
>NW_015150738.1:412597-427339 GCF_000732505.1 Cyprinodon variegatus
AAGTGGAATTAACTGACGGTCCTGTGCTACAGCAAAAGCCACTCATTTTAGTTTAAGCTAACCAGTTCTAAAGAGGTATTTTTTGCAATTACAATTTTCTACATTTAAAAGTCAAAACAGCATCTTTAAATGTTTTTGCAAATACAAACAATTGCATCCTTTTAGCAATTTTAGCTCATGCTTAAAATTGGCAAATATTTAGAATGTGTTTTTAATATTTAGACAAATTACATTACCTTAGGCCTTTTTATTGAATTAATTATTATAATTATAATTAATCTTTGTTCTGTTTTTTAATGAAGGGTTTGAGTTTGTATGGAAAAGCAGACAAAAAAAAATTTATAAATAAATAACAATACCACGGACGGAAGAAGGGATATTTTTTTTTTATTACATACTCATGTAAAAAAAAATTCTACTTAAACGGAACTGTAAGAAACACAGCGAATACAATTGCACTGCATATGATGATGATAACATGAGAGAAAACAAAAACATGCTTGTCCTTATCCTGATTGTGCTTAGTGGAAACAAGTGTATGATCAATCGTACTAAGAGCAGTAGATTAAGATTGTAATATTTGATGGTTCCAATAAATAAGAGAAGATGTTACACAAAAGATTTCTCAAATTACATCTGCCTGCCTGAAGAAAAAAAATCTGTGAATCACCCTCAATAAATCATCAGAAACAAATTAAAGGTATAATGGAGGGTTTTTGTGAATTTTTGAAAAGACCCGCCGTCTCCACTTAAAAAAATAAAATGCACATGCACAACCCTGTACCCGCTCCCAGGATGGAACGCCTAGTAACGCGTATGAGAGCATGCATAAACTCATTTCTCCTAGTGCACGCTCTGTTTAAAAGTGTCTATTTTCATTGCTCATGCAAGTTTTTTTCCAAAAGAAGATTTGTAATTTTTCCACTACATCATACTTGCCACAGTGTTATGCTGAGACATACCTGCCTGCTGAGAATTACCTCCCCCCTCGCACACTGATGAGAAAACGGATTGAAATATGAACAAAAATGAAACTTTTAAACATATTCTTAATGTTTTGCTATAAATGATATAGAATGGTGTTGATAGCGAAAGCTGGAAATGCTATCCAGAAAAAATTTAATAATCAGACCATACATGTTAATAACATATTCTTTTTAATTTATCTGTCCACCAAAACTCTCAATTTTAGTGCATTCCTGCATAGGAAATATGAAAAGGATAAAAATATGTTTGAGGACCACCAGGAGGAAGGCTAAATAGTGTTTAATGAAATCATCACTACCTCAAAATCATTTGAGAGACTCTGAAAAGCTCGAAAAAGAGCTTCATGCAGGATAAATGTAAACAGAATAATCAGCAGTGGGTCTGGAAAGCAGTGTTTTAATCTCTTCAATAAGCCAGCAGTAACTTATCATAAACCTTAAAATTTCTCAGAAATGCACAGATATTCTCAGATATGAATTGGATCATTGTATCATACTTTATATGTGTACAGTACATTGGCTGTAAATAATAGTAGCAAAAAATTAATCATACTGTGTGTGAAAATGTATGTTTCAGGACTATGTCTTATTAATAAAGAAATATCTATAATCTCATTCCTTTAATATTTATTTCTCAATGTTTCTAACCTTTGATCCTTGAAGTGGGTTTTATTCAAACTTTGTTTTATTGTGAGATTTTAATCCAAAACAATGCTTAGTCTAGCATTGTGACATGCTGATCCTACTTTGGGAGATAGACCTGGAAAAAAGTCTCAGTATCTCTTCTAATCCTAAAGATCTCTTTTCCCCAGAAGTTCTTGCTAGCTGTGGGCATATTTTTGTTCTTTGGAGTTTGCAGAGAAAAACTAACCTTGCAAATGAAAAAATATATATATATATATATATGTTCGTCTTTACTAACGTTATATATTTAAGTATTGTTTATTCAGTAAAGAATCATCCTAAATGAAAGGCTGTTGTTGAATGTTTAATATAATTTGCATTAAAAAAATAAAAATGATAAAAAACAAATAAAACAAGACATACAGTTAATCAAAATAACAGCCAATCAAAACGGGTTGTTGTTTTGTAGGTAATTGTAACTGTAAATACATCACATAGATACAAAGCAAAAAAAATCAAAGGTGTAAATTATGTGCAACTTTGTCCATACAATATGTTTGGTCCATTTTTCATCTTTTTCACATGCTTTCACCCTAATCTCTGCATTGGATACATGAGGGAGATTACCTTAACTTCACATAAACACAATTATACCCATCGAGCCACAATTTACTCCTATTTTTAAATCACCTGGGTGATTCTGAGCCAAAAACACAGATGTGGAAATAATCAAACAATGTATTTACTCTGTGCCCATATAAAATCAAAACTTTTCTCAAAACTCTTTTAAGATAACCAGACCATACCACGCAGTAATGTGGATTTCAGTGTATGTCATTTAATTAAAATTTTCGTAGCAGTTTTCTCAACAAAAGGTATTTTGAAAATAGTGTGATGTTTGCCTACTGTTGACTTAAATATAAATTCAAATGAATGTTCTCTAGTTCTTAATTTGATTAACAAACATTGCCCTCCAGTGGGTGGGAAAACCAGATGTCACCATAAACAATGGCTCCTTGAGAAACCAACCCTCTGACCTCAAATCCAACTTGTTTTCTTTACACAATGTTTTCTCTGTTTCTTTCATGGCCCACAGTGGGTCTTACACCCATGTGCCCTTAACAACCTGAGATACATGAGGTGCACCTGCATCATCTGAGAACAGGTATTGTAATACGATCCAGATATGGGTCTTTAGCAGCAGGTGCTTTGCTGTTTTACACAGATGTCTAAGGAAACAGAGCATTTCTTATCATCTCCTTTTTTGGTTCAGGTAACAGCTGCAGGTTTAAACCCAAAATCCTTCAGAAAAAACAGCGCGTTACCTTCTAAAATTTAACGTATGCCAGAATTGCATAATTCTAATAGACGTTATTTAGAAAAATTCCTCTGCTATTCCTTCAAAATACAAAAACCCAAAAGCCTTGTTGAATAGAAAGAGGCTGCCACTCCTACTGTTAGGAGACTTTACCTCGGGGACAAATGACAATCAGTGATTGGTCTATTACTGTCTGTCACGTCAGTTATTAAATACATAAGAAAATTTTCCTGAAATAGTGTGGTTACTGATTTCATTTAGGAAGAAAATCCCTGGATATCACATGCCTGGGTTTGACAGAGTTACAGAACACTTATACTGAACTAAACCTTTATGCTACCAAATAGCACACAGGGGGTCACCTTTATGGTTTGGCTGTTAATTCGTCTAAAACAAGCTGTCAATGTAGTTGCTGGACTGATAATTTGCTTCTCATTCATTGAACACATTCCTTTTCAAAAGACCGTTTTAACAGTTTTTTTTTTTTTCACAGTAAGACGTATTTCATGTTCTGTGTTTCCAGACTACATATCATCAATATGTGGTGGCCCTGTTTTAAAGAGGTATGGCTATGGCTCAACACAAATAGAAAGGCTAAAAGAGATTTATTTGTATTAAATACTTTGAGTAATTTTTTTTTTTACCACATTTTGACCATACATCACATATCACAGCTGCATTAAATCAATACTATGATTACATTTTTCTTAAGCTTGAAAACATTCTAATAATAGAGCAGATACAACACACAAAATAATCAATACACTTAAACTTTTATTTTCAGGTGGTTTAAACCAACACAACCATTTAGTAAAGCTTCTATGTTCTACACACGTAGAAAAATGAAATACCACTCTGGGACTTTGATATTTTCCTTCACTTTCAGTCTCTCCAATCACATATAAATGCCACACAGTGCATATCTGCAATGGCTATTCCTGCCACTTTCACAGACATGACTGGATAAAACATTATGAGAAGTGACCAATGTCTGTTCCAAGCTGGGCATTTTTTAAATAAATAGATGAAATTGTTGAAAATGCCCTTGGTGCCAAATAGTCTCTTCAAAGTTTAAGCTGAATCTATCGAAGAAAGTGAAAATACATTTGAAAGAATCTTGCTTTGAGGAAATTTTCATCAGTTGCGAGTGTCCAACTGCCAGTTGAATTTATCATGATAAGAACAAGTGCAACTCTCTAAATGACTCAAACAGAAATATAAAAATCTAAGTTGTCTCAACATTTTAATTGTTTTATAACAAGAAACAAACCCTAAACATTTGTAAATATTTGGTTCACGTACTCATTTTTGGTAACATACAACGTTACACAAGGACTGTAGCCAGAGAGAAAACAATTCAGTTCAATCTGGAAAGGTCAGAAGGACAAAAAGGTAGGCAACAATCTGCACAATTCAAAGTCAAGCTACCAGTTCCAATGTGCATATAGTTTGACCAAGGATGGAACCAAGAATTTCAGTTAAATCGGAAATAATTAAGGGTGAATATGCAAATTACCATTAGAAATGTCTCAACTTCGGTTAAAATCAAAGACCTTCTCACTGGGAGGACATAGTACTTTCCACCACCACCTATAGTACATAAACTAAGTTGTATTATATTTGTATGTTTCTTTTTACACCTGTCCCCAAAGACATTAAACCTTTATGTGTGTATGTAAAGAAAAACAAATCTAAGTTCTAGTAGAGGATTTGGACCGACAGGTGGAATATGGAGGAGTCCTGAAACTGAATCCGGAACGGCAGCTAGGGGAGCAGTGAGGAGATTAATAAATTGGACCTTGAGATGAGTTTTTCAATGAACTCTACAGACAAAAAGGGAGAAAACTGCAATCTAAAAATTCATCATAGACTGGAGGCAAAGGTTCTGGATGGAAAACAACAAGATCATAGGATTAAGCACAAGTAGCAAACTATAGTCAGTCTTATTTTTCCATACACGCTAAGGAAAGTACAATAAATTAGATCATTTTTACACATCATGGTAACAATTATGAAAATTGGGGCAATAATTGTTTCGCTTATCCTACTAACCATTGTTCTGTAACAGGTGGCTGGGAGCCTATTTTGTTACACCAGCTTCTGGTTACATGTGTCATCCAAAAGCAGAACCACAGTTTACTTTAGCCACAGGACCGGGGGAAGTACATATGTCCTCTGTATTTTTGCAGATTTCTTCCACATTCTCTTCAATACACTCAATAAACCAGAGGTTGTGATTTTTAAACAACAGTTTGTTACGGTTATTGTTGACCCAAAAACATGAGTTATATTGCACCCGAACTGATGTTTGGCGAAGTTCTAAAATAAGTCCTCCATTACTACTGATCTCTATTTATTTTCCATGCTTTTATAATTTCAGTAAATCTGTTTTAGCTTCACAATTCTGTTACAGTATACTAAATAATATTTAACAGAACATCAATCTTTCTCTGTCAAAACAAATGAGAAATATATATATATTTTTTAATATTTGTAAAAGAAAAAAAATATTTTCATACAGTTCTGCATTAGATAGGCCTTTTCCCTATTCCTTTGCGTTTTAAAAGCCCTAAGCCTAAGCGTTCTCCTTGTTTGCAGTTTGACTTCCACGCTATATCCGACTGTGACCTGGAAATGAAAAGCACAGAGGGAGGGTTCAAGAGAAATGACAGAACCATGTCCCCATCACTCTGACAAAGCTGATCTTTAATGCCGCTCGCCTTTCTTTGGCTGTCAATCTGTGCTCTCTCCAGCCGATAAGTGGCCGCTCTTGCCCTCTACTAATTGCATCTCTTAAGCTTAGGTTTGTCAAACCACATTGGTGTGTGGCATTGAAGTAGTTATGAGCATGGACAGCCTTGACTGCTGTGACAGCTTGGTGTTTCTCATGCCTATGCGTTAGCTTCCCTATGGTAAAATCAGACTTTTTTTTTTTCTCCCAGATCCTTTTCTTTATTCAAGCTCCATATTAAGAAGCGCTTTGGCCAGAGGAGTCAAACCTCCTCCCCTTGTATTCTTCACTGTCACAGCAGTCCATCTTGCTTAGTATGATACTCACACAGTGATGTTGCACTTTGCTACGGTTCCTGTGCCATAGTAATCAGTATTCCTGTGGACAATGCCATCCTATAGAGGTCGAATCACAAGAAAAACAAAAAGAATTAGGTGTCCTTAGGAAGCAATGTAAAAAGATGCAATATCTTCTTGGAATATAAAGTGTGCATAAATTGATATTTAAAACATGATAATTTTAGGGGCAGAGTGTGTCATATGAGAATTAAAGTTGCATTATTGATTAATATACACATAATCTAATTTGTTAATTTACTGTTAGGGGCTTAAGAGTACCTATTCATCATAAACTGCAAATATAGAGCTAATTAATGCAGAGGAGCAAATACAGCTTTTTTGGCTGCGTGCATATTATACAGTGTATCTGTCAAAGAACAAGTCCCTGAAATATCTAAGGGAATCAAGTGAAACTGTCTAAAAAGCAAAACCTTATGAAATATTAAAAACAACTCAGAAGATGATGGACTAGACGAGCATATATATATATATATATATATATATATATATATACTGTATATATGAAAAGAAAGGAAGAATGACCAATTTTTTTTAAATCCTACAATCTCCTCTACACTGGTGGAACAAAAAATGAATAACACAACACTCAGTGAAATACTTAGATTTGGGAAGCTGTCTGAACAATACTATCAGCAAAATAGGTCAATTTGGCTTTTGATTGACATATGTAACAGTATCTATAAGGTTGTATCTGTTTTAACCTTCAACAGTAAGCCAATGGCACACAGCCATGCCTAAAACAATAAGTGACTTTGGTTTCTTGCCTTTGTTAAATCATTTATTTACTTTTAATATGCCAAGCTTGTGATAAAATAAAAACTGTAAGAAAAATGGAAATATCTGTCATTTTAAGTTAAAATATTAAAGCAGAAATATCTGAAAAAAAAAGAATAATCAATATTAGAATAGAACTACTGACAAAAAACTCTTGAAAAAAATCTAAATCATTACCTTCTAAGGCAAAAGGCAGTTACAAGTGTAAGTGATAGATTTACACAAGTACCATTATGTTGTATAAGTGTAATGGTAATCTTCTGATTGGTGCATTCGTATCACAGTATGAACACATACTGCTTATTTTTTGCTTAAAGCTTCTGCATAGCACCCTTTACTGCTATATGCTGCTCACTCACAGTAATAATAAATCAGTTTTTACCATCTGTTCTTATAAGCTCAGGAGCCCAGCTTTAATAACTGCTGTATTGGTTTTCGAATTTTATTATTTTTTTAATAACGTCAAACACCAATCTTCAGGTCTCACTTCCGTCTTTGTTTTTCTTCACTTTTGTTTGCATGTTTAATCACAAGCTTTGAATTGAAAAGAAAAACAAAGCAAAAGACAGACAGAGAGATACTGTTGTTTTAAAACCAAGGGTAGAAAATGTAGATGTGTTTTGAAGCTTTTGACAAAACATACCTCTGGTGTTACTATGGGCAATCTTCTACATATTCAAAATCCATGCTGGTTCGCAAATATGGCATGTGACAGGTAACTTTCTAGTGTAGAGGTGGAAACCATCATGATTGTTGGTGAATGTTGTTGACTAAACAGCCTTAAACGATCTGTAGCAGATCTGAGAGTGCTGTTTTAGTCCTCCTTTTACCTGAAGACATTGCAGCTCATTCCCAGAGCTCCCTTTCCATTAGTTATTCAAAGGGTCCCACTCCAAATTCCATTAAGACAGTGGCATTAAACTTTTATGCTAAACTTTTAAAACCTCTCCAAGCGTTTACAACTAATAACTCAGAATGCATAAAAATTACAGCGTTAACATTTTTACCAATATGGACATGTTAGACATTGTTGGAAAGCTTAGATTCTCCTCAGTTCAACCACCAAGTTCATTTTATGGACACAGCGAGCACCAAAGCACAATTAACACAGATATAGCAGCATGTCAAAATGTAAACATGACAACAATTTTTAATTGTTTATATTCAGTTCATCCATAAAGGTCAACAGATGAGAAGTAATTCAGAATATTCATAATAAAAACATTTCATTATGAGAAAATTGCCGCATAACGTCTGGTTTTTGACATCAGAAAAGGTAGCTGGTCATAGCTAATGCTTTGCATCTTGTTAATATTTACTTTCTAATACTTATTTCCTCAGTTGTTAGCCCGCAATGTTTGGTATGTTCCTTACATGGTCTTAATACCTACAAGACAAAGGCGTACAGATCTTTGTATGACTCGATTTGAGTTAGGGAAAGTCGCTGAAGTCTCACAAGCTCCCCTTGCCTGTCAGCCAATGACGCACCGAGTAAAGTGATAATACGCCTCTTAGAGTCCTGCTGCTATTGGTTAACACCTTTGTAGGCAATGAAATAAGGTTTCAAACAAGGCTAGACGTGGCTGTGTTGAAAAACATAACAACGTAATAAACAGCTTTTTTTATTTTATTATTCTTTTTTTGTTTTACAATTTACTTTTCCCTGTGCATTTTCCTATTGTGTACAGAAATTTGAATTACCTTGCTTCTGAAATGTGTTACAAAGACAACAAATATTGTCCACAAGGGTCAATTCATTTACAGCAGAGTCCAGAAATCAGCAAACACACACACACACACACACACACAAATTTGTATTCTATCCATAGTAAAACTTTACATTGACTAATAATTATTTTAGTTACTGCATTTATGCCTAACCCTTGAATTTACCCTTACCCTAACCATCATCTGTATGTTCTTATCCCCTATCCTTAAGATAATTCACACCATGCAGTACCTCTAAACTAAGGTTAAAAATGGGGGTCTGCCACATTACGACCAGCTTTTAATCCACATAAGGTCTGTTGCATCACAGAAAGTTAGTAAAAATACTAAATATGGTCCAAAATAACACTGCATGGTGGAAAGTGTGTTGACTTACAGCAAGAAGGTGCTGGTTTAATTCCTAATTCTTTCTGCATGGAGTCTGCATGTTCTCCCTGTGCATTCTCCCTGGGTACTCCAACTTCCTCCCACAGTCGAAAAACACATCTGTTATTTGGCCTCACTAAAATCTTTCTTAGGTGTGAGTGGCTTTGCATGGTTATATGTCTCTGTGTTGCCCTGTGATGGACTAACAACCTGTCTAGAGTGTACTCCGCCTTTCACCCACAGACTACCAGAGATGGGCACCAGCCCCAACGTGACCCTGACGGAATAATCAGGATGGATGGATCGTTGTTAATAGGTAACATAAACACGTACACAGAAAGGGATATTAAAACATTACAGAATGATATCAGAACTCCAGGCAGCACAATTATCACAAATTATTGAAGAAAAAAACACACCTAATGGAATAAATAACCTTGATTTGCCTTATACATTTTTTCACATAAACTTGCTCGATTTTCTTTACTGTTATGCTCGTTTTGGATTTTCAGGTGTGTGTTGATTAAATTTATACCATTTGCACTACTAAAGGTCTGAAACTTCTATAAGATGTGGCTAATGTTCCCTCTAATTCTTTGACAGCCTTTTGTCTCAGTTTGTCTGATCCAATTAAATAGCCCAGACTTCATCACTTTGGTGTTTGTATGAATGGAAACTGGTTTGAAGAGAAAAACTGGCAGATAAATATTGAACAAGAATCCCTAAACGCAATTAAGAAATAGAATTAAAGGTCTCTGCTGAGAGAAAGAAACATCCCGCCTCAGCACATCCTTTCATTCATTAAAAAGAACTCTCAAATATTAATAAAAGAAAAACCCTGTTATTATGCAGTGGAAGTAACTGGTGTCCAGAGTTGTTAATTTCATCCAGTTTTATTGTAGATGATTAATGTTTATATAAAGTATAAAGTTTTTATAACTATTTCCTAATACAAAGGTTCTGTTTCATTACTCAACTAGACATTAAAGTACCGGTATAAGAAATCCTGAACTTCAAATGAGTTTTATGTCTTTTATTCCTTTTTCTGACAAATTATCATGCCTTGTGACATTTTTGGCCCTTTAGAACCGAAGATGTCCCTTCTTCTCATGCACTCATGCCAGTTGCACTACATATTCTCTAATACACTGCCATAGCATCTCACAGCTAAATATGTGGTACATACTATTTGAATTTATACTCAGCAAAGAAACTTTCTTTTTGCTTTTTGCTGACAAGAAAAGACAAACCAAACCATCCCTCTGTTTAAATATACATATGTTGCTGATCATCTTGGTATGCAAATTACTTTGCTTTCACTGAAGCACAAAACAAGGTAACAAGAACAAAGTACGACTTCATGGGCCCCACTGTTTTCCCCCTTCATCCCTAAAACTATGCCCCTACTCTGCCTTCCACCACTTGAATGATCTACATGCAAAGCAGTACCGGTAAGTAAAAGCAGCTGTTCTCTGTGTTAAATATAAATAAGTACATACAGTATAGTTGATCTTACTGAACTGCAGCATGTGTGGTTTTCTCATTCGTAAAAATTTTTGTAATAGCATTCATTTGCATAAAATGTACCTTTATGGATGGAGGGAACGATGAATAAATGTGTAATTGGGAGCAATTGGTCTCATGCAACAACATTTTTATGTTCTTGTTGTTCATTTCTTGTACTTTTTCTCGAAATGTGGGCTCTTAAAAATGCGCCACATCAGATTTAACAACAGTTCTTATCTACAGTGAATGATCATAAAAGATCCTCCTAAACCTGATGCAGTCCACCTGTGCATAAATGAGTGCTTGTTCCAGAGAAAAGTTAAGTCGCATAATTACCAATAATACCATATAAGGGGAATTCCCATGCTTTCTCATTCACAGAAATGGCTTTGAATATGAATTAGAGCGACTATACCAGTTCGGAGATTCAGGTTTTTCTGACTGAGAGCTGAGAAGCAAAATTAAAGGACTTGTAAGAGCAAAGCAGTGCAATAAATCACAAAAGCTGTAAATGCTGCGGTTGCATTGTTACAGAAGTTAAAATAAATAGACTAACAAATAGAATAAAAATTATTCATGTACATTCAAACTACTGTTGGAGGCAAGGGTGCAACATGTAAATAATGCTTAATGACTTCACCATCAACCAACGGGACAAAAAATTCTGCAAAATCTCCTGTTAATACACACTAACACCTGTACTGTACATCTCTAGACCACGTCTTTCATCCCTTCATCATACTCTTCATTTCTCTCATACAACGCATACACATAAAAACACCGAAACTCCAACTTAAAAAATTCAGACAGACCGAAACCCAAACATTCCACATTTTGTGTAATAACAAACCAAGGAGCTGTGTTGGAGTGAAAGCAGCAAGCTGCTGAATTTTATTTTGAACTTTCTATCAATTTTCTGTTCCAGATATTATTTCAATAGTAGCATGATCTTATATAGAGGTCAATGACTGCCTTTTCTTTTGACAAAATGACTACAAATTAAACCAGTGTTACCTGGTTACAGACATGCCAGCTGTATTGGTGATAGTTCTGTCATCAGGGAATAAAATATAATTCATAAAATTACAGAGTTGCATAATACTGGATCAGGATTTAGCATAATAAAAAGGACAATTGTTCTAAGTAAGACAAATGCAGTCATTTAGGGAAAACCAAGGTTTGGAAAATAGCGGACTGATTGTGCAAGACGTCTGGAGCAATCCTAAAATTTGTTGGTGTCTGAGAAAAGATTAGAAATAGGAAAAAAATGGTGAATGCAACATTTTCTCCTAAATCTCTGGTATGAACGATGAATGAATTTGTTGACATAAATGGTTCTTGCATGACGCCCAATATTTAGGACACACTCACACAACCGCTTTTTTCCCCATATACCTTTAGTAATGGATTCTCTACAGAGAATGTATAAAAGCTTAAAACTGAATACATGTAATAAATTGTAACTGATTTAAGAATAACCACACAGAAATCTACTGTAAACATCTATGTAAATAAATTACTATAAAACACTCCACAAATCATGAATGAAGCAATATTTAGTTTACTTCCTAGAAATATTCGGAAACAGTTTTTTCACAATGTTGGGGGTATTATTTGAAAAGGGAGCTGAACTTTAAACATCAGCAGTCATGCACAATGTTACGTTTTCTCTTATCTCTGTGGAGTAAAGTTTTAAAACAGATCGGGGGCAGAGCTGAAACGATGTCCAAGCATATAAATAATTACAAACAGGAATTTTTTCAGAATGCACCAGGGGGGAGAAGAGCTTTAAGAATTGAGTTTTCAAATATTTTCTTTGTATAATGATTATAATTGAACTTTATTAATCTTACACTGGAGAAATTAACCTCTACATTTAACCCATTCCCTTGGGGAGCAGTGGGCTGCCATCATGGGGCACCCGGGATTAAGGGTCTTGCTCAGCAGTCTGTGGAGCTCGAACTCACAACCTAAGGATTCCATGCTCTACGCCCTAAACACTAAGCCGCCACTCCCCCTAGTGCTTAATCCACTTAATCTATTAACTGTATTAAAAGTCTATTAACTGTATGTAGTAAGATGAAATTTTGACTTCTGACTGAATACTGAAAAAGATTTAAATAAGCTGGGTGTGTTGAATTACTAGGTGCAAATAAACTTTTGTTTTATCCTTTTGGGCAACATAACAAAAATATTTTGTTGACTATTTGCCAACGTTGCTTAAATCTGTTGCTCAAATAAAGATAATGAGGATAAAGATGATGATAAAATGATTATTCTCCCACAGGGTAAAAAGGAGAAGTTTCAGTTGAAATAATGTATTCTTCAACTTAAAAAAGTTGGGAGAAGATGGCTGAAAACAGATTATAAGTGAGCACAGCAATTAGGCTCTGAATCTAAAGAGGATGATAAACTTAATGAGACTGCTCATTGTTTTTTTGCTTTTTATGTGTGTGCTAAACATAAATAATTTGAATTAATTTTAAAGCTCTTTACTCAATCACATTTTTTTTTTCAAAACAGCTGCGACAGTGTGGAAAGTTATTGGGTTTAGAGTCAAAATACATCCAACTGTTAAAGAAGAGCATATATATTTCTTTACAACATGAAAAGAGGAAAAAAAGTCATTATCCAGATCTTCAAAGATTTTTACAGAAAGAAAAAGGGAGAGTCTGATATTATTGGATTTTTGTTTTCTCAGGAAATAACTGCAGCCTATCATCGTTAATTCATCTTTCTTTCTCATTTAGCAGATGAGACATTTCAAGCAGAGAGGCAGATGTACTTGCTGATTGATTTGATTTGCAGACTAGTAGCATGCCATGCGTGCAACATCATACCATGTAGGGTGGTTAGTTTGTTAGAGAGAGACAGATGTCTGTTGGCTTTACGTGTGACTAGAGTAGAAAGTGCTTTTTTATATCACTCCAACTTTGGGCAAATTCTGTTAGAACCTTAATATCTCTGTTAAGTATTGTGCATGAAAATGTGCAAACGACTTCTTGTGAGCTTGCTGTAAATGTTTAACTTAAAGCTGTTAACTGTTCCTAAACAGACTGTGACACTTTGGTAAAATTATTTTTTTTTCTTGCATGCGATGTTCCAAATGGAAAAAAATTTGGGTAGAATGAATCACTGTCAAAATAAGCATTTTTTTTATTTAAATCTTTTTTGAATGGGGACATTTTCCGCACTATAAACCTAAATTTTTGAAATTGTTAGACTGAGTACTTACAACTTGTTATTTTGTAAAACTTTTGCAAACTGTGTGAATTTAGTGTAAAATATACATTTTTTCAAACTTAGCTCAAACATAATTTATTGATGGGAATTATTGTGTAGTAATTAAGCACACCTTAAATAAACTGATTAAGAACAACTTAACTGTAATGATAAAATGCATATTTTGACAATAAGACCTCATTGGCTGATTAGTTGGCAATGGATGTGGCAAAGCTGTAACACTGAGAGTGAGGTGGAGACTGTTCTGTGTCGCTGGGAAGCAAGTCGTTAAATGCAACAATGTTAAAGCTCCAAGGCTGTATGATGAAATAACCATCATGCTAATAATGGTTAAATGTTATTAATGGACATATATGACCAATTAGGCTTGGAAGTACTGCAGGTGCTGATGAGTAAAATTAACATATTTTAGAGGCATTTAATAAAATAATGAATCCAAAGGTAGTAAATTTTTTTTAAAGCTCAGTTTACTGGATAAAATGGTTGCAACAATGAAATGTTCATACCTTAACAACAACCACATAATTGAGTTTTTCTAGTCAGCTTAAAGGTATCATATTATACTACATCAGAAAATTAAATATATTAGCAATGAGCTTTCCAGAGCATTTTTTTGCCATTTGAGAAATAGAATTCCTGTCAGATTAGACAGACAGCATATACTAAAATACTTCTCATTCAGCCATCTTCTAAATGAGCTGTTTTGGCTTTTCATTGCCCCTGTCCCCCTGAAGGCTGCACGCCCACAACCCACAACCATGACAACCAATGATGGAGGCTAGGAGAGCAGAATAATACATAAGAAAAAGCACTGACCTTAAACAATGGGCTGCAACAGTCTGAACTGCTCATAATTAACAACAAGAAAAGGTTGACAAGATAAAAACACATTGATTTATGTTAACAACAGTAATATACACTTTTTTATTTCGTTGGAAATATGGACACATCCCCTTCTGGAAGTTTTGTATGTTTTGTCTAAAATAAACTCCATCAAGTAACTCATGTGGTAAAAAAGACAGTTGTCTCGTTGAAAAAGTACTTTGAGACAGCAATCCATGCCTTTGTTATATCTCGGCTGGATTACTGTAGATAACTTTGTTTTGG
>NW_015150738.1:427621-447376 GCF_000732505.1 Cyprinodon variegatus
AATGCACACATTTAGCGACACACAGGAGCTCGTTCAAGCTGGGCATCGTTTCATTGACAACACCTGTCCCATCTACGATGAATCCGAATCAGGAATACTTTCATTATCCCAGGGCGAAATTACTTTTGTAACATGACACCATCTGTAATAGAGTGAATATGGGACCAGTTTGATATAACACAATTCCAAACTATATATATATTTAGGGGGTCCCCCGCTCCATCTCGCCATCAGTTTGGGGGTCCTAGGCCTGAAAACGTTGAGCCCCTTGAGTTCAAGCCCCACTCCCACAGACTACCACTCTGGGTCCCTAAGCAAAGACCCTTAACCCCACACTGCTCCCCAGGCGTCGCACAATGGCAGCCCACTTCTCCCTAAGGGGATTGGCTAAATGCAGAGAGTTAATTTCATTGCTCTGTACTTGTGACAGTGTAATAACAATAAAGCACTAGAACAAAAAAAAGAAATGGAACAAAGGGGGGAGAAAATAACCCCCATCCTAGCCTCCTTGTAAGATCCTTTTGTTTGTTTTTAAGTCTTTAAATAGCCTGGCCAATAGTCCTGCACCGGGTAGGGTACTCCTATAAAATGTACATCAACAGGTAGAAAAAAAAATATATAATATTTTACAGGTGCTCATGGACAAAATGCGGGTATCATAGAGTTACACCATGGATTAAAACAATTTATATTTTTTTATTTATTAATTCTATATCTTAAAAAATAAATTGATTCAAGAATATCCAGATAGTATTTTTTTTAGTAAGAAGTTTAGAGCTGTTAATCTGTGGGTGCAGCGCACACTGGATGTGATTGTGAGGCAGGGTTCTTTACTGCCTCTTTAATATAAACGGCTGTGTGTACACTTTGTGATCACTGCTCGGGTCCCACTTTATTATTAACGGGTCCGTGCGGCCCCGGACGGGTTTGAAATGGGATAATTTTGGTTAACGGGTCGGGTCTCCTTTCTGAACTCTACAGTGTGCGGGCTGATACAGTTTTGAACAATCAGACCCGTGCAGAACACTGGTCTGGCCTCTCCCTACCTCTCTGAGCTTCTCCACCCCTATGCTATGACTCAGTGCCTCAGGTCAGCTGACCTGCTGCTCCTGGAGGTACCGAGGTCTGAACAGAAGCTCACATGAGACAGAACAATTTCTCACATGAGACAGAACAATTTGGGAAATAAGCTCCCCTTCCTCATTAGATAATTCTCCTCACTGTTTAATTTTAAAACTCATCTTAAAACCTATTTTTTATTCTTTGACTTTCAACAAAGTGTGAGACGCTCTCGGTTTTTCTGTTAGTGGTTTGTTTTTATGTTTTTTATGTGTTTTTAATTATTTTAATTAAGTTATTTTATTTTTTAAATTCTTTTACCTTTTTAGTTTTTATGCAGTTTTAATTTTATTTGGTATTTACGACCCTTTTTGGCAGCTGAAGTTGTTTTAAAAGCTCTATAAATAAAGTTGAGTTAAATGGTTCCTTAAATCAATGAGTTAAACTTACATATCAAGTTTTATGGTGTTTAGCTTCCTCTCAAATCCCTCAAAGATGAACAATTGATCCTAACCATGCCCTCTGACACAAATACTGACTTGTTCTGATTATATTCTAGCTTTGGTCAGAAGTATGTATGTGATCTGTTTAAATGAGTAAAATATATGCTGGACAGAATAAAGTCTGTGTAGTAGCAGAAGTTAAAATTCTGTTCAAACCTTGTTTACCTTCTTTCAGTTAGAGTTAACGCTTCTGCTCTTTTCCCTAAAGGTTTCTGGGGAAATTTAGAACCAACTACACATTATATTTCTTTGTGAAAATAACTTAGTACTCCATTTATATCTTCAGGTGAACGTTTTGGTCCACTAGATTCACTGTCTTACATTTTGCTCCCATGGTATGCTATTAAGGCCTGAGTGACAGATGTTCCCATGCAAGTACACACACATGCATGAGCGTATGCTCTCGAGCAGCTGACCTGGCAATATAAACAAGAGACTGGAGCACAACACAGGGAGATGGGGAATGATATCTTACCATAATTCACTAAAAATATAGCTTTATTTCTTAAAAAAAAAAATTTCAAGTATTTTTTATCAAAGAAAGGAAATTTTCAAGACCAGATGAAATGTCAAGTTGGGTGGATGTTTTTTGAGCACTCAAATGACTCAAAGCTGAAGTCATTTCTTGCAGATTTAATCTTTCAAAAGGTGGCAACTGAGGCAAAAAAAAAAAAACAAAAATAACAAAATACTGAAAACCAAAAACAGGAAGACTTCAAGGAAAACACACATGAGGATCAAGAAACAACGAGGAACCAGCAAACAGTAACTGAAGAGTATATATGTCAAACAGAACAAAGAATGGGCCAATGAACTGATTAGGAACAGGTGTGGACAGAAGAATCTAGAAAGGAGCTAGGTAAAGGAGACTGACACAAGAGGGCAACAGAGGGTTAATAAGAAATACATACCCTAAGAACTCAAATACAACCAGAAAACACCTCAAAATCGAAATGAAACACATGAACACTTAAAAAGAAGACTTAAACAGAACCAAAAATTTCAAAACTATGACAAATGTATGAAATCTATCACTACTATGTATGCAGATAACAGAGTTGTGTTTTTCTACAAAACTTTCAGACTGTAGTCCATCTCTTTTAGATTTAAAATTACAATTTGTAGAAGATTATCTGTGAACACTTTATGAGTAATATTCAGCTGGTTCAGGTTTCTTGGGCCCCTTGTATGGAGGGCTGGCTTTAGTTAAACTACCAGAGTAAGGAGCTGGGGACGAGGGGTTATCTTATGCAAGAAAAACACTCTACTCAAGAGAAAATATCTAATTTCACTTAAGTAAAGCAGCCATACAAGAACAGAGGGCCAGATCTCCTATACATCTACATTTGATGGCATACTCAAGTTGCTGCCAGAGGCAAAACAACTACTGGATTTAGGGGACTTCTTCCTTTACATATAAGTTCTTGTAAGTTTGGCTGTGATAACTTATTTTTTTTGATAGGTGAGCTTATGAGGTTTTATCTGATAATTTCCCTTTCTTTTTTATGGCACTATTTCTTTGCAAGATGACAAAAGACAAGAACAAAAAAAAAAAAAACCTCAACAACCACCTTATAATACCAATGTTTTGATATGACAAATTCAAAAAAAGATACAAAACCAAAATTTAGAATAACCCACCATGACTTTATATTAGAAAAATACAGTTGGAACTGGCATATTTTTGCTTTGATGCACAGTCAAGTTTGACCTTAAAATTGTTGTTCAAGATTAAGAGTCAAAAGTGTACAACCTAAACAAACAAAGGGGTCTTTTTAGAGTAAAACAACCCGACTAAGAAAAACAATAACGTTAAGTCCTTTTTAACAACCGCATCTTTCCTGGTATTAACCTATGAACCATGGTTTTAGAAAGCAGAAATATAGCCCCTATTTTTTAATTTTACTCAACTTCATTATGAAACAGGATGTTCTGTCTTTTTTCCCTGCTGCTGAAGCAGTAAGGTCTGATGCTCTCAAGGGCAGCCCATGTGGTATGTCACCACCCAGGAACCTCTGTCTGACCAGCAGCGTTTTGTTTACATACAGACCTCTCTGAGTGCCACAGTGTCACTTATCTGTCTGCACCTCCACCCATACACTTGCTTTAATCCTCTAAGTGTAGTGAATGAAAGTGCTGAACATTAACAAAGGATGTCCTTTAAGCCTCAAGCTGAATGGATGTGCTCAGGGTGTGAATTTATTTTTTGCTTTAATGGAAAGGCTATTAGGACACAGTTTCAGCATTCCAACACCTGAACAAACAAGTTGACAAGGGAAAAATAATCATTTGGGATGAATGTTAAGTATTTGCCTCTAGCAACTTGAATCACTTGTGTGAGGATGTCACAAGAATGAATGTATTGTATTCTAAATTTAAATAAAATTCAATTAGGGATATTGACTTATTCCATAAACAGAATTATGAGTAGGATTTTGCAACTCTGAAGCCCTTTGTATACAAAAAAATATTTACAATAAAGAGGTTTATCATGTGAGTCTTGGAACTCCCATGAGGAAAACTCCGTTATTTGAATCTACTACTGCAGTAACTGTCTAATGACCTGTCACAGACTGAGCTGACCACGCACCTTTCTTCTTATCCTAATATACTGCATGCTAGGCTATGATAAGAAGCCATTATCTATGCTTTTTGTATTTTTTTAACCCACAGTGATTTTTTTCCCCAAGACCTAGAAAGTAAATGCTTTCCGAAAGTCCTCTGCACCAGGTTTGCTCTTCTGTGTTTAATTTGTAGTCTCTCTTTTCTGGATTTCCATGTTTCTTTTTTAATATCAATCAATCAATCAACTCTATTTCTATAGTTTATCTACTTGATTATTTACATGTTTTGATAAGTGCTCTACATTAAAACAAGAATAAAATTATAAAAACAACCACACAGTTAACCAAAGTGGTGTGCATAAAACAATTTAAGAATAAATAAATAAGATTAAAATAGAAATAATAACAAGGTTTAAAGTTAGTAAAAGTTGTGCCATACTAAACTAGATCTGTGTCAAAAGCCTGTCAAGCTCAGAACAATAAGATCCAGTATTCGAGGTGGACAAACAGATTTCTAAAATCACTTATTGGAAACGGAACAGCAGTGAACAGCGTCACCATCTAAAGCAGGAACCTCGGCAGGAGGAGACAACAGGTTAGTGACCACGTCTCTCTGGCGGTAGATAATAATGAACATTTGAGTCACTAATCTGGTCTTATAGTTCAATCTGAGCCCAGAGGGAGAGGTTGGGTCCAGCCGTTTGACTGCCATCTCGCCCAGAGAGTTCCAGACACTGATGTATCAGAGGTCAGAGGAAACAAAGGAGAGCAGAACAGAGTAAACAAAGGAAGGCAGGATAATCCAGATGGCGAAGGTTAAACCGGTGTGGAAGATGTGCTCGGTAGTCAAGGCAAAGAGATCAGAGGTCCGAAGAGGTGCCGAAGGGAAATCCAGAACTGAGTCAGGGAACAGTTCCAGGTTTTGTAAAGAGGCAGGCAGGGATCCGGCAGGAGTCTGAAGTGAGGTCAGGCAAATAGATTAGACTAGGGACAGTCAGGCTCAGAGGTCTATAGAAAGAATGGGTTATGTAGGATCAGGCAATCAGAAACACAGAAATGCTTGAAAACTTGTCACTACAGGCTCAAATTAGACCAGACATCAGCACCAAGATCATGACAAAGCCCAGGATTAAAAATATGTGTTCAAAAGAGAGTTACACAGCAAAAGTGTCTGTCAGACACTTAAGGGAAACCTATTTCACAATACAGGAGCTGCTACAGCAAATGTTCTGAATGGCACTTGAAAGTGCTTTTAGGTATTTGTATCAAATCCATTTTGGGAGCTCTGTCAGTATCCTCCTTGATTGGTCGGACAAGACTAGGTATATTTGTTTGCCTAGTTTGGAAATAAGCTTCTGAGGAACACAACGACACATTTGCCTAGTTAAACACAAAAACCTCTTAATTACGCTGGTTTTGAGAGGTTGACATCACTGTATTTGAATTTGCAAAGTTATAAACGATTGGTGGGGGAGTCTGAGGTGGAGTTCAAAGCTAGAACTGGGCTGTACTTGGCTCAGTGGCACCCAATCCTAGTCCTTTATTTACAGCTTGAACTGTCTGCTCCGGCTCACTCCAGGGGGATGGGATTTCCTCCTCGGTCTGGTCTCTAGAGCTTGGATGATAGTGTAGTTTGTTGGATTTTATTTTTGTATTACTTTGAAGGGTTTCAGACAATCTGCAGAGAAAAAAAAAACCCTATTGGAGTACTATCCACAGGTGCAAAAGTACAAAAACATGTCGTTTGTTACACCTTGTTACACCTGTTCTGTCAAGAAGTCAAAAGCTTATGTAAAAGCTACAACAGAATCCACACAGCAGTCAATTCTCCTCATAATGAAACAAAAAGCTTTACGTCATTTTTTTGTAATTAGTGCCGTTATCAATACAAATAAAGCTGTTTAATAGGTGGTTATTTGAGTTTAGAGAGAAAAAACGGGAAAGAGAGATTTAAAAAATTTAACTACAAAAAAAATCTAAACATTTTGATTCCAATTTGTGAATTAACATTAGGTGAAATATAACCTTCAAGCCATCATTTAGAATCCAACTGAAGCTTTAGATTCAGTTTGAGTTAAACACTCAAGAGGGAAAAATTGAAAAATAAAAGTCAATCATGCTACACATACACACTTTTATGTTCTGTTTGAACTTTTAATATTAATAAAATGTGGAATATTTTTAGACATTTTACACATTTTTTTCTAACTTTCTGACTTTAAAAACACCAATTTGAACTTAAAATTCAGTAGATATAAACATGTGAATTTCAAGCAGCGAGTCTTAATAGTCCAGCTGGGAAGTCTATCATGAAATATTTACTGAAGGTTAAGGATTAAAGCATGTACTTTGATAAATGTTGCAATTTTTATTTTTTATTTTCATGCATTTAGTTATAGTATAGAAATATTATAGATATTTGCCTTTTATATTACAAACAATCCTCAGCAAAATTACGTCGCTGGAGTTTGGTAAAAATCCTGTTTATCAGGCTTATTTGTTCTCTAATCCTCAACAGCATAATAGTGTTTTGTATTAAAAGTCAAACATGAATATAATAGACTCTCTGCTGACCTGTGCATTAGCTAACATTCTGAGAGTGACACATTGATTAATGATAACTTGAAAGAGCTGTAATGAATTAATCAGCTTGATAGGATTTACTCATCAAGGCACAGTCCAGTGATTCCATACATCTGTGTAGTGATATAAAATGAGAAACAGAGTTATGCACGCTAACTGGCAGAATGCTTACCCATGTCAATTATTTTTTTAAGCTTTATTTACAGAATTTTACCATGCTGCTACACAAATTATGATTACATGCATAAAATTATTTTTAGAAAAGCTTGGCTGGAAACAACTAATTTGCAAATGGAGCAATGAAGCA
Organism: Cyprinodon variegatus; assembly: GCF_000732505.1. Taxonomy (NCBI): domain Eukaryota; kingdom Metazoa; phylum Chordata; class Actinopteri; order Cyprinodontiformes; family Cyprinodontidae; genus Cyprinodon; species Cyprinodon variegatus. The sequence continues at coordinate 434,638 of NW_015150738.1, forward strand.
CCTGTGCCCAATCTGTATGAAATACCTGCATTGGACCAAGAGTAAGCTCAGAGGGAGAGACCTTTCAGTGGGAACGGTATATTTTTTAGATGAGCTTTATTGATCTCACAGCGGAGAAATTCACTAATTTGTCACTACTGTAGTTTTGTCTAATTCCAAATGACATACCAAAAATTGAGACTTGTCAAAAGACTCCTATGAACGTGTACACCTGTGTTGTGTGCTACTGTCTCTTTAGCTGTGTTTAAATTGATAATAAATTTACTCTTGTGTATACAGAGTCATGATCCCCATTTACCTTTCACTTTATTAAAATTATGCTACTTTGCTGGTCCATCTGAAATAAGCACATGCTGCATAATCCTCTTTCAAATGGCTAGCAGTTGAACATTTAAATAATAAACATTAAACAGGGGAAGTATAACATTCTTTGTGAACAGAGACATCAATAAAAATAAAAAGATCAAATAATGTCATCTGAAAATTGAATGCAATCATAATCCCAAATTGTGGAGTCTGTCTCTTTCTTCTTGATATCTTACATGAGTTCTTTTGATTTTTCAATGATATCAGGACAAGAAGCATCCATTTGAGGTGTGCCAACTACAGATTTAAATTTAACCATATTGACCATAATATATACAACCGTCTGTATTCGGGAAAAAAAGTAATTTAAACGTTTTGATAAAAGATCTATTTCATTGTTTTGCCATTCATTGAATAAAGAATAATTTTGTTATCGCAAGTGGTTAAAGGTTTTGTTCTATTCTTACATATGTATTTCACTGCCATATCCAACCTTTTCGAACAAACATCTTTCCATTAATTCAGCATTTAAAATAGTAAGTTTGATCTACATTTGAGATGTGACTCAAGGTTTAAATTTCTCAAAGCATTGCATGTTCTTACCTTTGAGTGAGTTCAATGGCACATTTACTCTTAAGAAGACTGGCGACTATTTTGAACTTCTTTTACTCATCAGTCATTTTAACTATAAAATGAAGGGTTTGGCTGATGTCTTTTCTTGAAGGTGTTGTCGGTTAGTGTTGGGGTTAACACACAAATATGCTTAGACAGGCAAACTACCCAGCCGCCACATATATATGTGTGCTTCAACAAGAAATATGTAAAAAAAAATTTCCCCAAGTTACATACATTGTGTTTTGTTTTCCTTAGAACTATCACTGCCACCATGAATTGCCTTTTCCTGGAAATACTGTAATGCAGAATCTGTCATCTTGTGTAAGTTTGAAGTGGGAACAAAATGCAGACAGAACGTGGGACAAGCATTCTGAGGGATAAATAAATAAAACAGAAATCTTATAAAACCTATATACGGTAGTAGAACATGAATGGAGCAAAGGCAGAGTAATGGGAGGACCAGTCAAGGATGATGAAAATCACTGAGTTTGTACAAAGAGGGAGGAGTGGAATACAGTATGACATCAGAATCAGAAATGTTTTTTTGCATGTTGTGATGAGTTGCTACAGAACACATAGACAAGCAAAAATAGTTAGCTGAAATAAATAGAGGGATATAAAAAATTAGAATAAACAAATGCAAGTTGTATGTGATCCAGGTGAACTAATTAGTAAAACATGGAACAGCTGGGAGAGAAGAGTGCAGACAAAAACAAAAACAGAGATCCTCCCAGTAGGAACCAAATCAGTGGGATCCAATACTGAGATTTTTTCTTTCTCTATTGACAGTTACACTGTCTCTCCTTCTCCACAGGTCAAGAGTGGGGGTATCATCTTCATTGCAGTCTGTCAATTACCTCCTACAGCACATCAACAACATTACCCGTTCTGCATATTTTTATTGGAGCAACTTTAATCGTCTTTGTCCATCAGCTTCTGTTCTTGTCTATGCCTCACCACCTTCTGCCTTATAACTGCAACTCTCTTCTTTTTGATTGATCAGAAATTTCACCATCCACTTCAGTTGGTCCTCAATTCAGCGGCTTGTTTAAATATCCAAACCCCCTCCATTCATCACATCACCCCTGTTTTAAAGGAGCTTCATGTCAACTTCAGAATTCAGTTCAAAGTCTCCTGTTCACATTCAAGGTCATCCATAATCTTGCTCCCCCATACCTCTCAAATACCCCTTAGATTGCTACCTCCTCCCTTAGATCCTCCTCTTCTGTCTCCCTACTGCTCGCCTCATCACGATGGGGAGCAGAGCCTTTTCCCTCTCTGCTCCAAAACTCTGTAATGTACCTCCTTTTCTGCTATTGGCTTCTAAAATACTGAGGAAAACTTTTGTGATAGTGCAGTTGTTGGGGTTATATTTTTATCATTTGTGTATGTGCTAATATAACCTGCTTCAAGACACTTTTTTTTTTTTACAAGCAGTTTATCTAATAAGGACAGTTCTTTTGTCATATTCATCTTCATTTTGTACGTAACAAATATTTAGGACTGAAATAGAACATAGTCTTTGATCTCGAAGACTTTATTTTCTTGACATAGCTAGAGCCAGTGAAGTCTTCTCATTTACAAACCTGTGTATGATGTATATGATGTAATGATGTGATGACCTGGCAGGGTGTGATGCGGGAGATGTATCAAATGTTTCTTTGAACTATTGTTCGGGGCTGATGCCGACTTTCTGACAAAGTGAGCCTGATGCTACCATCGAGTCGTGCAATTTTTCTGAGTAAGATTACAATTCTGTTAAAAACTGTTATGTTTTTGAATAGAACATTATTATATTCACAAGAACAATGCCTTAAAAAATTACAAGCATGGCAAGCAACATGTTAATGAAAAAGCAAATAAAAGGAGCAGGCAGGTAGCAATGAGAACTGAAGGCAAAAGGGAAGAATGGCATTGAATGCAAGTGAGTTAATCAGGAGATAAAGTGAATCAGCCTGGGCATAAGGAGCACAGGGAGGAACGGAGCTCAGTTAACAAGACTTAAGCTGAACCAAGGTATAAGAGGAATTCATCCAATTGTACTAAGAACAGAATACAAAACTAAACTAAAAACTACAAAAAGAAAAGAATAATAAGACAACAACCTCAAAAATAGGCACAGGAAATGACAAGATTGAGGTAAGACCTAAAAATCATGATATGCAACAAGTAAATACTAAAACAAAAAAAAAAAAAAAAAAAAACCTGGAGATTTTGACATCCACTCAGCAAAAAAGAAATATATAATCTTAAAGACAAACACCTGAGATGCAGTAACTTAAAAAATACAATCCACATGTCAATATCTCTATATGGATAGCCCCGTAGGTTTTAATTTGATTCTATACCTATATCTTATTACAGCACTGTATGTGATAGATCATGCCTACAAATTAATTTTGTGAGCTAAACTGAGTCTTTTAGTTTCGATATTTATATGTTTTAATAGAAAAACTCTTAAGTCACAAGAATTCAAATATATCCCACCAATTCCCTTGACTTTGATGCAATACTTCACAGCCCAAAGATCACCTGACAAACAGACCACAGTTTGTGAGATTGATGGATGACGTGTTTAACAAGAAAGTCAGCCGCATAGGAGTGCTCTCATCATTCATTTTTCTATGTATACCTCCAATTTCCAGTCCATAACAGACTCCTGTCATCTGCAAAAACACTCAGATTACACTGTTGTCATTGCACCTATAGGAAATAATGTATTTTTGAATTAAATATGAACACAATTTAACTGTTTGGGTTGTGGGTGTACAGATCCCAAACTACAGGCCACAAAATGTTCTAAAGAGCAGTTCTATATGCTGAGGAATGAGACATTATGATGGCTAATCAAACTAAAACAAGACATACAAATGGCATCCTTTTCTGGTAAAGCTATTTGTTTAGTTTTTGAGGCACCATGCTTCCACATTCCATGTCTTCTAATGTGTTTTCAGTTGTGCCAACTTCTTAGATATATAAAGTTTATAAACCTTTCACTATTCTACTTCTGAAGCAAATCACGTCAAGCAGAGAATATAAGTCTGTTTCTTCAATGTTAGAATAGAATAGAAGTTTCCTTCAATGTCCCATTGTGGGGAAAAATCAGGTTTGTTGGTGGCAAAGCAGAAAATCAAATGGAAGCAGGTTCACATCAATTCCATAAATGACTTAGAGGAGATGCTGTTAATAAACTTTGAAGACGCTCTAGTCTAAATACAGAGTTGAATATGAATAGAAAATAAATTTTGTTTACTGCTGATAGGACTGTGATAAAGGAGCAGCCTTTAACATACAAGAAAGGTGTTTCTTTCTCTCTCTGTCTTGCTTTGTACCTGAGAAAGCGAGGAGGTCTGCTTTGACACTGTTGTTGATGCATTAGCAAAACATTAAGGCATGAGGTATGGGACCTCAAAGATGATGTCAGGAACATGTTCTTGAAACTTTCATCAGACTTGTTTTTCACCTCTTCATATGAAATTCACTAGGAAGGTGGATAAGATGCATGCTGCTTAAAAATAGACATAAATGCTATTTTTATCTCTTGACATGGTGGTGCAATCACAAACATCTAAATGATTCTGTTTACAAGTCCCAACTGAAATAACCTAGATTTCCATGTATACAGGAAGATAAGGAATTTGAGTGTCAATGTCCAAACTAATCAATGTGAAAATGTAGCTTTGGCTAAACATAACCTTGTTTTTGGCAGAAAACTATTTCAGTGTTTACTGAAGTAGGTTAATGTTTCATGTAGCTCATTAGTCCCATTACGCTGGATGTTTAAAGTTTTTCTTAAATTTGGAGGTTTAAATTGCAACACAAAGTAACAGACCTAGAGTAACACAGGTCCCCGTGATAAACAAAAGGACACACTAAAAAATTTTTAAGTATTATATGGGGGTCAGATTAAATTACTTGTGTTGAAGCTCATATTTAAGACAAATAAAGAGCACCTTGTGACGTTTAATGTACCAGTGAGGTTGGTGCAAGTCCTTTAATTTAAAAGAAAATGCAGTACACAGTAACTTAAATACAGGAGACAGCCAATGTAGTTTCCTAAATTAAGCAACATATTTCTTTCTGTTGCCTGGATTCTCTCTTTACTTGTGATTAAAGGCTGGATAGCCACCATACCTTCTCCTCTGATCAGATTTGATCTACATGAGCTGTTCATCTTGACAACTTACAGATACTCGTTATATTCCAAGGAGGAATGATTGATTGAAAAACACAAAAGGCTGGTTCTGAATAAGCAAATAAAAAATACTTTGTAAATCTATAAAGCAAAGTATTTACCATATCTGTGAGTTTGCAGTGATTTGTAGCTATTTGCTTTTCACATAAATTTGTGAGTTTAATATGCAATCTTGTTTAGACCAGGAGCTGAAACTAACTGTTGGTAGGGGTGTGAGGGATCATGATAATGTTAGGGCTTCTGGACACGCAACGCCGGCATGAAATTTATTTTACAGAATGAAGAGGAGCCCCAATGACCTTCTCTGCTGTTCTTACCACTCTTCTCACCTTCTTCCAGTCTGAGGTGCTGCAGCCTCCAAACCACACAGTGAGACAGCTGGTCAGAACGCTCTCTATGGTGCTTCTGTAGAAGGTGGTGAGGATGTGTGGGGGCAGGTGGGCTCTCCTCATCCTCCTTAGGAAGTACATGTGCTTTTGTGCCCTTTTGACCAGTGAGGTGGTGTTTACAGCCCAGGTGAGGTTGTCTGTGATGTGCACCCCCAGGAATTTGGTGCTGCTGACCTCTTCGACAGTGGAGCTGTTGATCAGCAGTGGAGCGTGGTTAGTCCGGTTCTTCCTGAAGTCCAAGATGATCTCCTTCGTCTTCTCCACGTTCAGGATCATGCTATCATGTTATCTTTGCACCAGTTCACCAGCTGCTCCACCTTATGTAGTCCTGGTTGTTGTCGTCTCTGATGAAATAAAAATGCATTGATATGGAAGGTCTCTGACTTCCATGCATGTTTTTTTTTCTCCCACACTGTTTACAGTTTATCACTGATGCACTTTATGAAACGGAAATGTTCATTTACTGTCTGAAAGCTATACTAAACGAAATTGTATATTGTATACACTTGTATACAAAATGACAATAAAAGTTGTCTAAGACCTCCATCTCTTCTCTCATAATGTTCCTGTTTCTTCTGAAATCTCCAATCATCTTTCTTATTTTTTTCACGTTCAGGATCAGATGATTGTTTCCACACCTTGCCACAAAGTGTTTTTTAAGCTTCCTGTACTAAGCTTCTTGTCAATCTTTAATGCACCAAGTGACTTCAGTCACCAGGGTATTTCTACAGGTAACAGGACTCTGTCGTGTACTGCAAGTCAGAGATGTCAGTGTAAATAGGAATGGTGAGAGTACTGTCCCCTGTGGTGCTCCTGTGTTGCTGATTACTTGATTAGACAGTTGACCCTCCAGCCTAACAAACAGAGGTTTGTCAGGTAATCTTTAATCCAGGTGACTGTTTATGCCTTCACCTTAGTTTTCTGGAGTTTCCGATGAAGCAAATCAGACTAAGTTCTGTTAGATGCACTGTAGAACTTATCCTTACAGTGCCTTCTGCCTTTTCTACATGACAGCGGGTTAGCTAAATAAAATATAAGATGGCACCTTTGACTCCAGTTCCACAGCAACAGGCAAATTACAGAGAATCTTAACAGCTGTTTGTTTACTTGCTCAGGTGGACAAATAGAAGTCTATCTCTTGGACCCTCATGATATGGGATGTCAGGGTAACATGTTGAAGACTGTCGAGTTTTCTTTTTTTTAACACAACAAAGCAGGAAATCTTCCACAACACTAGAACTGTCTCCTGGATCAGATCAAGGTTGAAGGCATGGGCGTAGGTTTGCATAAGGACCATAGGGACATGTCCCTACCAAAACCTTGGACGGACTTACTTGTCCATGCTACCAACAGTTAGATGTGAATAACATGTTTATAATTTACAATACTACATTGTTGCAGCAGTAAAGGGGATAGAGAATATTGACAGACGAAAACATTTTTGTTTATATATATTTTTTTTACAATTTTGGTATAATTCTTGCTCTAAGCTGGTCGCTCTGTGAGCTAAAGACACAGTTAATGATTAAATGATTACTGAATTTGTTGACATTTCAATAATCGATTATTCCGATGAATTGTTTCAGAGCAAGATAAAATACATGATAGAGTAACTACAGCCTAGATGACTTGTAGAGTGAAATTAATATTCTAAATGCTCAGTGTCAGTTCCAGTGCTCATGTAAATACAATAAATGTATTTGGTGTCCCTTGAATCTATTATTTTGCTTTCTTTCATGATACAGAGACAATATTTAAAAGATAAGAGTGGGTTTTACCTCTGCACAATTGTATATCTTCAAAGGGAAAAAAAGGATAAATCCACATATAACAGACATATTTAGATTATATTTTGTTAAATAGGCAGAGATTTGCTTTATGTCTTAGTCGCTGGTAATTTCAAATGTAAACCTTTTCAAAGTGGAAAAAAAGTCATAATTCCTCATTCATCAGAGCCGATGATGCTTCAAACATTGATAAACAGCATCTAGTGTGTGTAGTGCTTATAAAATTTGTACAAATGTAGCAAGAAATGCTGCTTTTCTCTTTAAAAAAATACACCCTGATTTTCACGTCAAGCATAAAAAAAAACAAGCATGCATATTTTTGCATAGGACCAATGACATCAGACCAATACTGTCCCTACCAAAGTTGAAATCAAACCTACGCCCTTGGTTCAAGAGGTGCTGTAGAATCCCACAGAGCTGCTCTGCACAGGCCTTCAGCACCCTGGGGCTGACATCATCTAGACTTGGTTNGTGGGGGCAGGTGGGCTCTCCTCATCCTCCTTAGGAAGTACATGTGCTTTTGTGCCCTTTTGACCAGTGAGGTGGTGTTTACAGCCCAGGTGAGGTTGTCTGTGATGTGCACCCCCAGGAATTTGCACCAGTTCACCAGCTGCTCCAACGCATTTAGTCCTGGTTGTTGTCGTCTCTGATGAAATAAAAATGCATTGATATGGAAGGTCTCTGACTTCCATGCATGTTTTTTTTTCTCCCACACTGTTTACAGTTTATCACTGATGCACTTTATGAAACGGAAATGTTCATTTACTGTCTGAAAGCTATACTAAACGAAATTGTATATTGTATACACTTGTATACAAAATGACAATAAAAGTTGTCTAAGACCTCCATCTCTTCTCTCATAATGTTCCTGTTTCTTCTGAAATCTCCAATCATCTTTCTTATTTTTTTCACGTTCAGGATCAGATGATTGTTTCCACACCTTGCCACAAAGTGTTTTTTAAGCTTCCTGTACTAAGCTTCTTGTCAATCTTTAATGCACCAAGTGACTTCAGTCACCAGGGTATTTCTACAGGTAACAGGACTCTGTCGTGTACTGCAAGTCAGAGATGTCAGTGTAAATAGGAATGGTGAGAGTACTGTCCCCTGTGGTGCTCCTGTGTTGCTGATTACTTGATTAGACAGTTGACCCTCCAGCCTAACAAACAGAGGTTTGTCAGGTAATCTTTAATCCAGGTGACTGTTTATGCCTTCACCTTAGTTTTCTGGAGTTTCCGATGAAGCAAATCAGACTAAGTTCTGTTAGATGCACTGTAGAACTTATCCTTACAGTGCCTTCTGCCTTTTCTACATGACAGCGGGTTAGCTAAATAAAATATAAGATGGCACCTTTGACTCCAGTTCCACAGCAACAGGCAAATTACAGAGAATCTTAACAGCTGTTTGTTTACTTGCTCAGGTGGACAAATAGAAGTCTATCTCTTGGACCCTCATGATATGGGATGTCAGGGTAACATGTTGAAGACTGTCGAGTTTTCTTTTTTTTAACACAACAAAGCAGGAAATCTTCCACAACACTAGAACTGTCTCCTGGATCAGACCAAGGTTGAAGGCATGGGCGTAGGTTTGCATAAGGACCATAGGGACATGTCCCTACCAAAACCTTGGACGGACTTACTTGTCCATGCTACCAACAGTTAGATGTGAATAACATGTTTATAATTTACAATACTACATTGTTGCAGCAGTAAAGGGGATAGAGAATATTGACAGACGAAAACATTTTTGTTTATATATATTTTTTTTACAATTTTGGTATAATTCTTGCTCTAAGCTGGTCGCTCTGTGAGCTAAAGACACAGTTAATGATTAAATGATTACTGAATTTGTTGACATTTCAATAATCGATTATTCCGATGAATTGTTTCAGAGCAAGATAAAATACATGATAGAGTAACTACAGCCTAGATGACTTGTAGAGTGAAATTAATATTCTAAATGCTCAGTGTCAGTTCCAGTGCTCATGTAAATACAATAAATGTATTTGGTGTCCCTTGAATCTATTATTTTGCTTTCTTTCATGATACAGAGACAATATTTAAAAGATAAGAGTGGGTTTTACCTCTGCACAATTGTATATCTTCAAAGGGAAAAAAAGGATAAATCCACATATAACAGACATATTTAGATTATATTTTGTTAAATAGGCAGAGATTTGCTTTATGTCTTAGTCGCTGGTAATTTCAAATGTAAACCTTTTCAAAGTGGAAAAAAAGTCATAATTCCTCATTCATCAGAGCCGATGATGCTTCAAACATTGATAAACAGCATTTAGTGTGTGTAGCGCTTATAAAATTTGTACAAATGTAGCAAGAAATGCTGCTTTTCTCTTTAAAAAAAATACACCCTGATTTTCACGTCAAGCATAAAAAAAAAACAAGCATGCATATTTTTGCATAGGACCAATGACATCAGACCAATAGTGTCCCTACCAAAGTTGAAATCAAACCTACGCCCTTGGTTCAAGAGGTGCTGTAGAATCCCACAGAGCTGCTCTGCACAGGCCTTCAGCACCCTGGGGCTGACATCATCTAGACTTGGTTGTGATTCAGTCTCTCCTGCTGCCTCTTCATTTCCTTTCTAAAGGTAGACAGCTGAAAGCCACAGTGAGCAGCACCATCTTCTGATTTAGTTGAGAACAAGTGCAAAGACGCAGGAGGATTGGTGGCAGAAGAAGAAGATAAAGCATTTGAGGTTCGAGAGGAGAGCTTTGGGTCAAAGGAGGGATGGATATATATTCGACTGCAGGCAGGAAAGAAGGATGCTGAGCTTCTCTCTGTACTGAACTTACTGAGAAATGATATAGACATTGTTCTGCTAGAGCTTGCTTACCAGACATATATTCCACATTATTGTTCAAAAATCTCAAGAGCTGAGAAAGCAATGTGACAATTATTTGAAAACGTTAAGCTAAAGTAAGTTAGGAAACAAGTATTTGTAAAGTCCTAATGAGCTGAAATAAAAATACAAAGTTTATGGATCTCCCTATGTCTTGCCAGCCACTTTTGTATCTGATTCACATACATTTTAATATATTATTATTGCAATAAGTGTGGTCAGGAGTTTTCAATATTTGTACTTTTTCAGGTGGTCTACTTGCATAAAATAATTGTTCAGTAACACAATAACATATTAACCTCCTATTTTTTAAATGCTTTCCTTTGCATTTACCAGCAGTGTTTCTCAGCCACAAAAGATGCAAAAGGAGCCGATACTGAGAAGCTTTTAGTCAACAATTAACTCCATTTTCTGTCACGCTTATCTCAAGGGGTGCTGGTGCCTATCTCCCGCTGTCTATGGGAGAGAGGCAGGGTACACCCTGGACAGGTTGCCAGTCCATCGCAGGGCAACACAGAGACAAACAACCATTCTCACACACATACCTAAGGAGAATTTAGAGAAACCAATTAACCTAATAGTCATGTTTTTGGACTGTGGGAGGAGGCCGGAGTACCCAGAGAGAACCCACACATGCTCAGGGAGAACATGCAAACTCCATGCAGAAAGACCCCAGACTGGGAATCAAACCCAGAACCTTCTTGCTGCACGGCGGCAGTGCTACCCACTGCGCTACTGAGCAGCCCTGAGCAATTAACTCCATGCCTAGATTTACAGTTATTATTACTGTGAAAACTTTTTGGAGTTAAATGGAAAAACAATCCAATGTCTTGAAACCAGAATCCGGAGGCCAAATTTAATACATTATGTAATGATCTCTTGTGTAAAGAAAATGAAAAAAACTAAGCCATAGCCCACTAACTCTTTTACCTTCACTTCCTTTTCGACTCTTTTGCAAATCATCCTTTTCTGTGGTCCCTTGAAGTGTAAATCAGATTCCTCTGATATATGTGCTGACTTTACACCAGAGACGGTGTTTCACCATTGCGGCATGCAGGTTATAACTAGATGCATGCCTTTTTTACTGAAAGTATCAAAAGAAAGGATTGGGCTCTGTCACAATGCCTAAACTAAACAAATTGGGGTCACCACAAAAGATGTTGAGAAGATATTTCAACTTTAACTTTATTTTAACTTTTATTATTTAAAAAAAAAAATAGGATTTGACCTTTAAGAGCCTGAAATACATGTATTATTAAAAGGAATGTGCTTAAGTTAATTTTCCCCTGCTCACTTTCTCATTCTTAACACATACTGGGTCACAACCATTTAAAAGTTTTAATGAATGTGTTTAAACTTTTTCATATCCATTATCCCACAGTGCTAGAATTTAATTTCTAACAATGGCAAAGCTGAAAATAAATAAATCAATAAAATAAAGAAGAAAAACTGGAAATATATGTTCTGCTCAGTACATTTCAAGACTTGGTTTAGACCACGGGTCGGCAACCCTCAACTGTTTAAAGAGCCATATTGGATCAAAAAACACACAAAAAAAAAAATCTGTCTGGAGTCGCAAAAATATAACAGTCTGATATAAGCCTCATATGGCAACATGGGCTCTAAGTATATAAGCCCACTATAAAAAGGACTATGTGGGCTTAAATATATAATAAGCACACATGATTAAATGTTTATTCTGGAGCAAATGTCTCATCATGTGTCAACTCTGCTGTATGATATTCAGTGTTGCATTGATGAGATTATAGAAACACAATAAAGGACTCATATTTTTGGTATTACTTTTATTTTGAGGATTTTGTTTAGTCTGATTTAATTTAATTAAATTTTTTATAAACAATCGTTTATCTACACCTAAAGTTTTAAGCTTTGTATTGCTTTTTATTTTTCTGATTTTTAGGTTGTATTTTATAGCATTTTAAATAGGTAATGGTAATATAGTGCCCATCTTTTAGAGAATAAGTAGATGTCTTTTTTTGTCTTGCATTTCACTTGTTTCATCATGTATTACAACACCTCATTTTGTCACTGGGAGATTGTGATTAGGGAAGTGTGGATGGATTAACTCATGTAATTAAGAGAAGACCAGTTTGATCTTAATTTTCACGCTTAAGCACTTGCCAGCGGAAATATCTCCTGAATCCCCTTAAGTCCTTGAGAGAGCAATGAGAACACTAATTGTGTTAGTAGATTTTGGAAATAAAAGCTGAAAACTAGGAGTTTTGATTCTGTGATACACCAAATGATTTTATTTTACCCAATTAAGTTAGACTGTTTGGGGGAGAAGGAATAACAAAACCACAAACTCAACTAAATACACCCAAATGTCCCCCAACAAAAACACACTCGTACCACAAACCTTGGTAAATACTACAAAAAAAGAACAAAACTCCCGTTCTACTAATCTCCTCAATCTAGATTAAATAATGCTTAGGACCCAGGGACAGCATAGATCCTTCTTTTATTTATTTAAAACAAGTCAGAGGGCTAGACCATAAAAACTTCCCCTTCCTTCAACCAAACCAACAAAAACAGAAAAATTGCTTTTGACCAATAATGATCCAAAAAAA
>NW_015150738.1:447576-450221 GCF_000732505.1 Cyprinodon variegatus
AGCCCCTTCAGTAGCCAGGTAATAAGAAACTGCCTTTACCTTCTGTAAAGTGAAACCAGTCAACTGCGTTCTATACGTCCCTCTAGAAATGTATTACCTACAATAATAGAGAGGAGGAATCAGAAATAGTTTTAAACACACCCCACACTCGATGTTAAATATACCTCTGCAGGAATCATCAGCCTAGAATCTCTCCTCAGCGATCTACCTGCTTTTAAATGTAAACATTGATTATCTGTCTCGCTAACAAACCAGCTGCGTCCTGTCACGACGTCTTCCATATATGGGCAATAGGAAGAGTGCCACTAAGAGTTCTCCAAAACACTCACATTTATGAGCTAGATCATTCAACTACTGATGCAGTGTGTTGCCTTCAGAGCTTGTCAACGCTGGACCACAACTGACAACTTAGCAATTGTTAGAAAACTATTTACCACTCATCCACAGCCACACCCCAGTAAATTTCCCAGGTAAGCATTACAGCTAGAGAATAAATTTCTGTTTGGCAACACGACTGGGAAACATCTTCTGTGGAGGTACCTGATTAGTTCCATATAAGCGATTTGAGGAGTAAACAGCCGTCTTCCAGCCTTGACTCCACAAAGAAAAGTCTGAGTTGTCAATGGATGAACAATCTGGCACATGACGAGAGTCATGCTGGTTCTTTTCTCTGGTTCCTCTGATTTATATTTTCATCGTTTAAGCGTGGTTTAGTGTAGAGTTGAAATCGGCACCAAAAGAAAGGGGAAGAGTGGAGAATGAAAGAAAACCACTTCTTATCGGATCCCTGCAGTTTTCACATATATAGATAATAAAAAGCTCTGCTATGCAGGGAAAAAAATGTAAATTCAAAAACCTTTGTTGACTTCAAGATAAAGAAATTTCTCTGAAACTTATTTAAACCATCATGTTATTACTCAACGGGATTGTCAGCTACCATGATGGAGAGCTTCAGTTTGCAAGAGAAGTAAATGGTGTAAATAAGGACTTACAGTTGTTATAAAAATATACCCTCCAATTGTTTTCCCACATTGTTAGATGTTAAAGATATGCAGTTAATCTTGACAAACAGTTGGTAGATTTTGCATTGATGTTCCTTTCCTAAGAGATCTATTTGCTCATTAATTTATTTTCTCTCCCTCTGATAAAGGAAAATACTCTGGGAGTCTTTTTGTCTTTGAAACTTGACAATGATTATTATAGGATAATCTATAGCACAGGGTAATTAATCAGCCCAGAGGAAACCCGTTTGCTCTAAGTAAATGTGACATTCACTTCGCGGGGGGATCAATCAGCAGGAGCTTCGGGGTCCTTCATAGCTATCTCAAAGCATATCCGAGCCTGGTCCCCATTCAAAATAAATTGATAGAAGTACCAAATGTGATGCCTGCAGGTCTTTATAATTTGTCAATTAAAAATGCACCACACTTTGAGGTTGTCATGGTTATGCTGTTGTGTTACCAGGACACCCAGTGATAGCAATCTTATCTGGGAGCCTAATTTTTCACTGCTGTCCTTCAAGGTGAATTTGCAAAACAACAACAGTATATAATAGCATAAATATAATAGAGAGCCTCTCTTAGATAATAAACAACTTTATTTGATTGTTTTAAACATCTTCATCAATATTTGTCATTTGCACAGGTTATTGAGGTTGAAGTTCTATACATGTAAAATATGACCAGATACTTCTTAAACATAACATCCATAATGCTGTATCTTGTAGAATATAAGACTCAGTTGGATTTGTCAGAGATTACTGAACTGATGTAAACTAAAAGAAGAAGTTTAAATTTCAATATTTAAAATTAAAGCTAAATGTAATAGAATTCTACAATTCTATGGGTAATGGCATGTATTCAAATTTTCTCATTCTTACACTTATGTTGATTTTTAGGCATCGATAGGTTTAATCAACCTATTGATGTTTAAGGGGCTAAGAGGCTGTGCCTTATACTACATAGGTAAAAGTAATGGATAAGAATTATTTGACTTAAATTTACAAATAAAAATAGCAAACATTTTCTGGCAAATTCTAAATCATTCAGAGCTTCCTCAAAGTTTGGTTTGATTATTCATTAATTAAACTGGGGCCTTTATTTTAAGAACATAATGGGCCAAGTTCACATTTGGCATGAAACAACCTTGCATAGAAATATGCAGTCAGTCCTGCTAACTTCAACCCATGCTTTTGCACATTTTAGAAAAAGAAAAAAAAAAACAAGTATGTCGAATGTGACCTGTATCTAAGTTAATGACGGGACCTCAAGATTTGCTGACAGTCAAACTAATGGGTCCTTCCTCCTACCACCCTAAACAGCAGATGAAAGCCTGTAAATCTAGAGGAGCATAGAATTTTTCCAGGTGGGTTTGTCCACAACCTCAGCATGTGACCTCAATAATGATTATCTGGTCTTCGCCAAGGTGAGTGTTAGTTCATATATGTATACATTGTTTAAGGAGGTTGACTGTGGGTGCCCAGTTTGCCAACTTAACATTACCCAAAAAACTTACGCAGCCTAAACACTGCAGATGAAGTCCATATCAAGCTTATTGTATTTTACATTCATTGATAAGTAAATAAGCATTTAGGTATGAAGGACTAACTCTGCCATATTTAAAAATAAATACAGAAATAAATAAAT
>NW_015150738.1:450988-474106 GCF_000732505.1 Cyprinodon variegatus
TTATTTCTGTATTTATTTTTAAATATGGCAGAGTTGGTCCTTCATATTTAGGTGCAAACTAATGGTTAACCGAACCAACTAACAAGAGAGCTTCCTACCACTGAATAAGCAGCAGCAGAGTCTGCACCTCCCGATTGAACTAAGCTTTTAAAAAATACTTTTTTAAAGTAATGTTCAGTGAGGTTTTTACTCTTTATGATATAACGGACACAATCCTTTGGCACTCGGTAATAAAGTTTTTCTGGCAGATCTTGGCAGATCCATAGCAATTGTAATTCCGGCCCTTCGTCTGCTATATTATTTGTTGTGAAAACGACTTATTCTCTTTGCTTTATATATTCTCCTCATTGTTAGAATTATCAGATTGCATATATTTAAGTTTCATGAAAGTTTGATGACACTCAGCTCTATTTGTCCATAAATCCTAATGAAACTAATATATTACATAAACTAAAGACAGCCCTTAAGACATAAATCCTGTATGACTTTAATTGTCCGTCTTTTGAATGCTGACAAAAGAAGCTGATTTGTCAGTCACTTCATCAGGATAGGACTGAAATTTTCACAGATAATAATGTAGAAAACTTGGCGTTATTTTTAATAAGGACCTGTCCTTTGAATCTCATGTTAAAGAAATCACTGGAATTTCCTTGTATCATCTCCAAATCATTGCAAGATTTTTAAATATCTTGTCCATGAGGGAGGCTGAGAAACTAGTCCTTTCATTTGTTATTTCAAGGTTGGACTATTGTAATTGAAACTAGTGAATCCTTTTAGGCTCAGAACAGGTGGACCCAGTATACGAAGCAGACAGGCAGTTTAAGTTTAACAGTTTATTAAAGACAAAAATAAAGACAGCAGAATCAGCGTCAACCGCGGGAACCTCTGCAGGAGGAGACAACAGGTTAGTAACCTTGTTTAGCTGGTAGTCCTTGTACACAAACATGTAGGTCACTAATCCCAATTGGTGGGCTGCCAACCTTGTGTGGCGACTGCAGCTCAGAGAGTCCCTGAAGCGGTCAGAACCCTGAAGATGAAAGTTAGCAGGATTAGCCATAGAGCAAAGCCAAAGACGAGGTCGGGGACGTGGTCAATGGTCGGAGTCAGGAGATCAGAGAGCAGATGAGATGCCGAAGGACGATCAAGGACAGAATCACGTCACAGTTCAGGTTCGATACACAGAGCTACAGAAAGGCTGGATGAGGGCAGTTAGGAAACAAATCAAGTGGGTACACAACAGTCAGATATAAGGCAGGTAGTCAGGACAGGCTTAGAAGTCGAGAAGCAGACAGGTCAGGATCAGGAATCAGAAGTAAGAGCACTGGAATAAGTCTGACCAATGGCTTGAAAAAATCTGGCACTGATCACTGGTCTGAAGAATGGTCATATAATGGCTAATGCAGGTGGATCAGATGAGCGAGTAATCAGAACTGGGCAGAGTTAAACAGGTGTGTGAAATGAGTGATCAGAACAAATAACAGTGCTGAGATTATAACTGATTCCTGGAATTTCTAAAAGTAGATTGAGATGTATTTAGATGTAGATTTAGTTGTCAGGCCCAATTTCTGTGTAAACAACTACCAGTTTTGTCCTTAAGGTAGACACCCTGTCTACTTCTAAGACTAAGCTTTAGTTTTTTCTTTTTTGAAAAGGCTTATAGTCAGAGTGACTCAGGTTATCCTGAGCTGTCTCTAAAGTGATGCTGCTGTAGGCTTAGTTCAACTTTTAACTTTATGTTATCTGCCTATTCTCAGCATCTTTCCTTTTGTACTGTTTGACTGACACACTGTACTGGAGGGAGCCTTAAGCTAACCTGCTGCATCAACAACTTCAGTCACAATTATAGATCATAGACAGATAAAGATAGATGATCTGCCTCTTTTTCAGTGTTTACTCTTGTTTCTCTTCTAGACATAGCCATTTGCTTAGCTTTCACTCTGTGTATCTGTAGGTGCTTTTTAATCCCTTTCAAAATGAAAACCAAAGCATAAATTATCTGCTGAACTGTTTGTTTCCTTGACAGATCCCCTATTGAGCTAGTTTAAAGCTACTTTGCTCACATAGAAAGTGTTTATGGATCAGTGCTTCTATGTTCCTTTTATATGTCTCCTCCTGTCTACTTGAATCCCCAGACGGACTCTGAAAAGTGCCGCTCACACTGTTGCTGCATGCATGCTCCATGTGAGAGATAGCTATAGATTTAATTATAGCTTTCACTGAATAACTGTTTACTTTACTTTGAAGTTGCATAGTCACCATTTGCTAAAATCTGTGTGTCTCACTAACGTGCTATTCTTTTAGCTGGAATGCTTCTCATACTCTAATAATGAATTGCTGCAGTGCAGGATGTGTAAGGCTCTGGCTCATGCAGTCAACTGAATCTGACTGATGGGGGAGGGAACGGGCTGTCAGATTATCATTAAGATGTCTTTGCTCTTAAAAATGATTTTGTGAAAAGAATAATTTTTCTGTTTTAAACTCGCATTTGAGATGTCATGAAATTCTTAACCGTTTCTTTGCTGTGGTAATTTAGGGTGTTTAATTAAATCAGTATTTAAAAAACATTTTAAATGCCACTGTTTAATTTTAGGATGTCTGCACCACATGCACTCTTCAGGGAGCCCAAGGTAGCATTTTATTTATTAATCATGCCTTATAAACAATACAAATCTGTAAAATAATATGTTTATTGGGACTTAAAACTAAATCAGAAATTTAAGCAATATATGACATGCTGCAACTGTCCTTGAGATATGTTGCCACAGTCCAAGAGTTTGGGTTGTTTGCAACAGTAAATATTTTTTTATATAATATATAAAAAATTAATTTAATGTCTTCATATTTAAATGATATAGGCCATTGGTAGACAGGTGTAAGTTTAATATATAAGTGGTCTTGGACTAAAGAGGAGAAATGAAACAAATCGCAACCTTTCCCAGTCTCCCCTACTTTTTGTATTTGCTGAGCATTTATGTATTTGCAGCATGTTTGCAAATCTTTATTACAGTACGTTTATATGCATAATTATGCCCACATATGCAAAGAATTAAATTTTGTATAGCATATTACAGAACTTTATAGGTTTAATCTGATGTTTTCCCTGATTCAAAGTATGTTTATGCAACTTGTTCATAGCAACTTCTCAAAATCCCACAAACAATTTATTGATCTTCAGATGAATCAAATGCTCTAAGAAAGAGGAAAGCAAGTGAATAGAAGGGGGTAAATGCTTTTTCATCACACCCATGTTCCTAGCAATAGAAAATCCCTTCACATAGAGCAAACTCATGAAATGACCTTTTTTTATTTTGGCAGCTCTGTTAGCTGAGATGAATGACCGACTACCTAGCACTACATCATATAGCCATAATACAAAGGACTAGGGCAGTCCTTAGATGTCCAATGGAAAAGTATGAAACAGGGATAATTATCTTTTGACTAAGGTGTTTTAGAAGGTCAACAAAACAACTAAAATTGGAGCACGAGTCATGACTCGTTATACCACCACAAAATACACTAAAAGACTGACCGAATATCAACAATAGCAACAAATTATTCTTTATTTAATCTCTTAACACATTACATTTTACAATCAACTTGCTTCCCAAAATGCAGTAAAGGTAGAAAAAGAAATTTAGTGGAAAGGTAAACAGTTTGAAAAATTTAGATGTTTTTATTAAAACTAATCATCATTTCTAAGTTAAACAATGTTAGCAAATCTAATTAAACATTTTTCAAATGACGCATGTAGTCACAACAGAGAGGGAAACTTAGCAGGGGGACACCTCTAGCCAAACCTGGCTAATGACCAACTGGGGTTTGACGACCTCATTTTAAATTTTAACATGTTTAACATTATTTTAATATGTGTAACATTAATGTATATTAATGGCTACTTTTTGTGGTTGTTCTCAGCAGAAAAACCTTAATAAGCAAAGAAACATAAGCGAGAAAAAGGTTTTACAAATCTTTTTAAGGCTGCTGGGTTTTTTTTGATGATATTAAACTGAAGACCTTTAAAGGCCTGTAGACCCTTTTATGGATCCAAGGGATAATTTATATTTAATTAGCAAGATCAGGTAAAACACTAAAATTGTATTTAAACATAAGTCAAAGTTAGTTTAGAGTTGCTGTCTGCAGCCACAACTCAGACCATAAACCATTAAATCTCCAGCTCTCCAAGACGCTCAAGGAAGTTCTAAGCAAAAACCAACAAAAATGGCTGCCATGATAGTTCAAAATGAGAAACTTGTCTAAAAACATCAACAATGATGCATGATGAATTTAACAGCAAAGGCTCAATATGTAGATGATTCTTTAACTGCAGTTATCTCTGCTACAATGCTACTGATTGTACATACAGTAACAGGACAACAACAAATGATTTAGTGTCAGCTGTGCTACAGTATATCTCTTAAAGTCTGTCTTGGTTGTTGAAAATATTTATGTTCCTGCAGTTTTAGTTACTGTTAAATAAAAGGTTACTTCCTTCGGTAACTGCAATGGGTCACTTGCAGAGTCTTAGTGTACAGATCAATGCTACAAGATTGAAAACTTTGTTGAAAATACCTAGAGAAATGTCAGTGAGCTGAGTATTTCTGCACAGTAAGAAATTTGTCAACATTAGCTCAATTTCCTTTGACTATAATTCTACAACTAACATTCGATGAGTCATATTCATAAAAACATATTGGAAATCAAGTGTCACAATATGCTCTTGGTGGTAGAAATGATTGTGATAGTGGATTTCATAATTTCACTCTGGCAGCCTGCTGTGTTAAAGCAGTCTGGCAGATTGGTTATAAAGGGGCTGTTATTAGAAATAGTAATCTGTCAAACATACTAGAAACTGCTGTCAGAAAATAATTGAAGCTTTTGTCAACAAACAGAAGAGACAGTCTTATTGAGCCAAGTTCTGCATAGAAATGTAAATCCTTGCCATTTAGAGTCTGCTTCATAGAATTTTATCTACAACAAAACTGTAAATCACACAACCTGGGGAGAGGCAATGCCCGCTAGGAAGGCTTTGAATTAAAGTCTAAGCAGCAATGGAAATCTTAAGCTCTCAGTAACATTAGAATAAGGTCACAGTATAAAGAATATGTGCAAAATCTTCAGGGATGGTTAAGGGTCCCTTTTTCTTGTGATGTGGCAACCATTATCGAATGGCTAAAAAATGTAGGATACCGAAGAGATTTTCTATTAATATTAGAAAGTGTGAAGAAGGGTGCACAATGCAGCAAAGATCAAGTTGCTTAAAGGTTAAGGTCACATTATGCAACTGTCTGAACTCTGTTCACAGCAGCATCCCCATTCATGCAGCCAGATAACTATAGCACACAGCCTCTGATTTAGAGCTGCAACTAACAATTATTTTGCAAATTGATTAATCTGTAGATTATATTTTCGATTAATTGATTTATAATCGGATAGTTAAAGGTTCCTTTTAGAGGAATTTTTACTGAATTAAACCAGGTGAAACTAAAATGTTTCTGATTGAGGAGTTCTGGATTGATCATATAGACAGACAAAAAGTTTTTTATATATTAAATGCAAAATGTTGGCATATTTTTTTAACAATTTTGATATAACTACTGCTCTAAGTGGTTTACTCTGTCAGCTAAAGGAAAGGCATGTTTTAGTTTCTACACTCCATCGATTACTAAATTAGTTGAGGATTATTTCAATAATCGATTAATCGGGATTAATCAGATACATTTTTTCAGCCTTACTCTACTTATCCTTTGCCTCACTGGCTTTATTCTGTAATCTGATCTAGGTTCACAGATTCAGTAATCATTAGAATAATTTTTTTTTTTTTATTAATTTCCTTGACGGTTTGTTCGTGAACGTTGGAGCAATACAAATAAATGTACCAAGAGGCATAGAAATTTTTTTTTAAAAGGGTGCACAGGCAATAACCAATATATACTGAGGGGTAGCCAAAAGGGCGTAGGCACCAGAACCTCAGGGTCAATCTACACTGTTCCAACAGGAACCACACAACGTCCATCTTTCTAAATAAAGGCAAACTATAGTTTCATACAGCCTTGCTAACAAACAGATGCATATATTTAAAAATCTGTCTAGATAAAAGGTATATTGGATAAAATTCTTCGAGGTTTGAGTTCTGGAGCGAACATCTTTTCCATCGTCATTACTTACCTAATTTTATTAATATCATTCTTCATTAAATTTATATTTACAAGTACTAATATCTACATAAATTGATAATTTTATCAGTTTTTATTAAAATAGTTATATACAGTATCTATGATTTCACTGAAAACTCTTAGATGACTTGCAGAGACACATCATTTTTAAATCATATAACACAAAATCTAGTTCTGAAAGAGGATGGATTCTGTACTAATAATCTCTAATGTTGGTATATTGATGTGCATAATTAACCACAGTGCTTGTGTTGTCAAGTAATTGGTAACATATATAAAATTTTAATGTTTTGAATATTCTACTTGAGAGAAAAAAAAATGTAGGGGTGGCCAATGTTTGGATAGGGGTGGCCATGGCCACCCCTGGTCCCCCCATCTAGCTTCGCCTCTGAATGTACTACATTTACCACCATGCACCACAAATAAATATTATTGGCTTATTATAGTTTGGAGTTGAAAAGGGCATTGGCCATTAATGTTGCTTAAAAGTGGATGATTTTTATTTTTCAATAGGAAGTATAAGGTTATTGTGAAAATGAGCCGATCAGATCTGGGCTCTGAGGCTGTCTGTCCTCTCCCTCACTCTCATTGGCTGCAGCAGGATGAACTCTATCCCTCCTGCTTTCTCCAACCTCAAATGCAACTGTGCGCACGGAGCTTCGCAGTGGAGCGAGAGAGAGAAGCAGAGGAGAGGAGGGATCTTCACCTGTAGACTTTTTTTGTTTGCGCTTACCTGTCGTTCAGCAGCGTAATACATAAACATGCGGTACTTATAAAGCAGGCGCTCCGCGTTTGGAAATTTGCATCAGTGCGCAATCGCTAGGAATAACTTTATTTTTGCAGGATATTTATTATTTTTTTTTTTTTTTTAGTGCTGGATTGTGAGGGAAATTGTCGTCCTGTGCCTCGATCCGAAGGGAGATTGCTGCATGGAGGGATGTCGGCATGGCTTGCACCAGGAGAACCAAAACTTTGGTGTCCACATGCGTGATCCTGAGTGGCATGACCAACATTGTTTGCCTGCTCTATGTCGGATGGGTTACTAACTACATCGCTAATATTTACATCAAGGTGCCCATGCCTTTAGCGGAGGGACAGTCGCAAGGGGACAAGAAAGGTGATACTCTCCGGATCATGGAGCGACTGGATCGTCTGGAAAACGTGGTGAACCAGCACATCCAGGGTAAGGCTGCTGATATATCGAATTACAACAACTAAAAAAAAAAAAAAAAACAAGGATCAAGAAAGTCGTTTTTATCACCAAGAAAAAGTTTAAGCAAAGTAAGCAACAATTCATTTTCTGTAAAAGTACGCGTAAAGGTGCCCGTGTTTCATAGGGAGCGCACCCACAGTATAACTTTTTTTTATGTTTGAAAAAAAAACAAAGAGATATTAGTCTAGATTCTCAGTGGGGATAAAAAAAAAACAGCTGGAATAAAAAAAGAACAAAACTGCGTGTTTTCTCAAGATTAGATTAGATTATAACCTTGTAAAATACAGATTGGCATATGATTGATCAGGCTGAAATAATTTATGTTTATGCACAGTTTCATTATCATCAAGAAAAGGGGATTACTATATAATTTGTCGTTGTTTTTTGCAGGCACTAGAAAAATAGATCCATTACTAAATCCAGTTAAATTTTACTCAAAGAAATATTGAAATTTAAATGAAACATATAGAGCTCTAACTGTACTTTTCAATAAAGATAAGTTCCTACATGATTACTGAATTTGTCTTCAAACTGAACAAATAAATTTGTTCAAGTCTCCAACAAACAACAACCTGAAAGGTTTATATTAAGAACATCTATCTCTGTTTAGTAGCTGATATTGTGTCAATAACTTTGGTTTTTAGGAATATCTCTTGATCCACATTTAATTTCAGTGTAAAATTAAGATAGTATGATCGATTAGGTACCTGAAAAAAATCTCATGTATTTCAACATAAATGTAGGTCAGTGTTTTTCAAACCTGGTCCTCAAGGCACCCTGCCCTGCATGTTTTAGATGTTTCCCAGCTTTCATACACCTGTTATCAATTGATAGCAGATTATCAGGCTTTGCTGAACTGCAATCATCTGAATCAGGTTTGCTGAACCTCAGAAACATCCAAAACATGCAGAGCAGGGTGCCTTGAGGAACAGGATTGAAAAACACTGATATAGACCATTTAAGAAACCTTTACACTCCCAGTTTTCATAGTGACTTGATATAGGATTTATGACATTTGTGGTCATTGCCAATGCGCATTATAGCTTCCCTAATCACTATATAGGGGACTATATAATGGTTACGCCATATTAGATCATCCACCCTAACCCCTAAATCCCTCAATTACTCTATGGAGGCGGTGGCTATATAGTGGACTTTATAGTGAACTCAGTTAACTGACCGTTTGGACAGATGATCAATACTTTTCGCTCCCTGTTGGTCACATGACCCACGTGACTGTGCCATCTTTATTATTTGTCGCCACTGTCAGGTAGCACCAGCGGACTACTGTGACAACAGGTATATCTTCTCATATAGGGACCAGGGATGAGCACTACTTTTCAAGTCCACCAGTTTTTACTCCACTAGACATACGGACGCTTATCTAAAATGGTGTAACCACTATAGAGTTCCCTATATAGTGATTAGGGTAGACATTCAGACACAGCCCTAATTAATGAAAAAAGTAGTGGACTCTAAAATTTCCCACAATGCCACTTGAAAATTTGTGAAGAAAAGGATCATATGTCCGAACGATCAGTTAACGGGGGTTCACTATAAAGTCCACTATTTAGTTCCCACTATAGTTCCCACTATATGTAGTGATTTAGGGGTTAGGGTGGATGTTTGGACACAGGCAATGTCCATACAATACATTTCTTTATTTATAAGCTAACTACTTAAAAGGAGGTTTTCTGCTCCATGCAAGCTCCTTGTGAGGGATTGCTGTAGAGTCAATGACAAAATTGCATGTAGATATCTCCTGTTTCCACATGCTCATCCAGGAGGAGCGTATCCTCTAAGTCAATGACTCGGTGCAATCAGCTGGTTTTCCTTAAGAGAGAACCCAATCTGACTTTGTGATCTGATTAAATTGTCCCTGTATAGTGCCACAAGATGACATTTGTTGTGAAGCTGCGCTATATAACGAAGCTGAATTAAATTGAATTGAACTACTCTTTCCATTGAGCCGTAACTGCCCAAGGAAAGTGATTGAATTCTACCCTAATCAAATGCATGTAAATTGTTTCCACCAGTTTTTTATGGCCCTTTCTTGGTCCTTGTGGAATGTTGCTCTTTCTTTTCAAAGGTTCTGTCAAACAGAACACATGCCTTGTGTTTTGTTAAATGTTTACTACTTTTTTTTTAACCACTTACCTATTCTTTTTTATATATTTGACAGATTTAATCTTAAGCAACATTGTTTGAATTCTGCTCCTCTATACTCCTTACAGGAATGCAGGGATTTTTTTAGTGTGCTTGAAATCCTTCACTCTGGTGTGTGTACTTTATGCTTCATCACACCCTGTTAATTTCTCTCTGCTATGCCTCTTTAAAAGAGCTGTTCTCATCATCACGGGTGAAAGAAGGCTCATTTTGTGCAGGTCTCTGGCTGAAATGGTACAGAGCTGTGCAGAACAGAAATCCACTCATGCTTCTTTGAGCAATAAGGCTCTGTGCTCAGCTTGGATAAACATTCCTTCTGGAGGCAGGTCTCCATTTTAGCTTGGCACCAATAGGCATTTGTGGGCGGAGCTCTGTGAAGTGTCCCCAGTGACTTACCTCTAAAGTGTATATATGAGATGCCTCTATTACTTTGACAAAAATAACCATTTGATGTTAGATTAGTCCTAAAAATATTAATTTAGCTTTAGCGCTCATTGAAATTGCTCCTTAACAAAAACTGATATCTGTTTTCTCTTCTTTGTACTGACATCTAAGATGTTGTTCAATTCAAACTATGTGCAAAAACATCTAACAAAAATATATATTGCTGATAAACAACTATTTCACTTTGACCATACACTAACAAGGAGAAAAGGAAATTATCAAAGATAAACACTTGGTAAAGTTTAATAAAGTATGTTTTTAGAGATCTTAGTCAATGTAAGTCTATAAAGGCCTGTCTAGAGGACTCTCCTCTGAAAACGCTACCAAATGTGATGAAACTCATCTGACTTTGCCTTGAGTAAGACTCTAAATGTAAAACAAAGATCCTCATTGAATATTTTATAATTTACAAACAGAAAAACATTTTTCTTGTACATAACCATTTCAACAATACCAGACTTACCTGAAGATGTTGGCAGTTTGTAGGAACAGCTCTTATCTGTGCCATCTGTTGTAAGCAGTTGTTTATGTGAGTTTTACACAAATGGGAAGCTGTCAGGATAATGCGCCCCTTTATGTCCAGTAGCACTTGTGAGGCTGATTATTTAATGGATTATATAAAGTTGCTGCGCCTAATGCTATGTTCAGACCACGCTGGAAGCAGCAAAAGAGCTTCTGCTGCTTCATTTTTGATGCTTGTACACATTAAGGTCAGACGCACGTCAAGAGCATCCTTGAGGCTCCTGAAGCGCGTACATTAAAGTGTGTGCATCTGATGCTTCTGCTGCTCCTATGCTTAATGGCAGAGAGTGGCTTTGCTATATTTGCTGTTATAAGTGGATAAAAAGTAGTTTATATATGTTTTTAGGTGAGAAAGTCAACCTGAAAATTTCATCTATGCACTCAGGTTATCAAGACTACGATCCTGCCTTCAAATATTATTTCGCTGTCGCCCTCTACTTTTTGTGGCGGCTGGAAGGTGTTTTTCATGTACGTAATCCAAACTGCAGGCACCAGAATAATAAAAGCAAACATATTTTGCTGACCGGTTTCAACATTTTAAGTTAATTTAGGCATTAATAAACTGTTTTAGAGGAGTGATCATAGCGATCTGCAACAGCAGCGCTGTGTCTGTCTCCCTGCCAGCTCCCAGATCAGCTTCTCTATTTGTTTAATGTGGATAAAGTTAAAGTTACATTTTTCCAGCTCAAGCAGCTGCTGCTTCCGCAGTGCATCATCCGCCTAAGATGCTTAGAAGTAGTGAGGCGCTGCTTACACATGCTGCTCCTGCTGCTCAAAACGTGCTGCAGAAATTTTTGCCATGCCTTCATGCGCATCAACCATTGACTTTGAGTGTAAACTAGCTATTTCTGCTGCCTCTAGCGCATGCGGTCTGAACATAGCCAAGCCATTATCTAAAGATAATGCTGGAGTTTTATATTAAGGAGTTTTTTTAAGTAATGAAGTGGTGTTTGATCTTAATTGTTTGTCTCAAAATATGGTAGTAGGTGACTTTTTCTAATAGATAAGGCATGTTTCTTATGTTTCTCTGATCTTTATGTTGTATGATACAGGAATATTTAAGAGGAATTAAACAATAAAGACACAAGTGTGGATGCAGTACCATCGTTTAATGTTTTCCACATTTGATCCTTTTCTAAAATAATATTTTATAACTTTCCAAAAAAAATGTTTTAATATATGTTTTATACCCATTCAAAATCTACAAATCTAAAAGGGACGTCTGTGTTTGGCCCCTCTGAGTCAGTTGTTTTTAGTTAAACTTTTTCTTCAATCACAGCTAGTAATCTTGCAGTCTTTGAAAGTCGCTGTGACGTTTCTGTTGTTTGTCCTACTTTTATATATAAAGCCACAAAGCAGCTTTTTCAAGATTTTTGTCTCAACATGACTTGTACCAAACTGCAATTATGGCTCTAAGATTTTCTGTTGGTTACTTTAACAATAGATATGTACTTCCTAAGCTTTAATAAAAACCCACACTTGGAGGATGCATGACTAGTTGTCAGTTAACAGATTCTCACAGAATTTACTCTTTAACCATAGTTAACGTGGGGCTCTTGCCTGTTTCTCTGATTTTTACCCTATTTGCCCAGTCTGTCAGTTATATTTTGGTTTGGTTTTTAGTTATGCTATCCATGCTATTCCAGCTTTTAGATGATATGAAGGTCAAGGATGCTAAATACAAATTTGTGTCACACTTTATAAATATTTATATTTATAAAAGGTGAGAAACTGAAGGATAGCCTTGGCTGTCATGATTATATGATATCAAACTCAGTATCAATACTGATACACTGGCAATTTTTTATTATTATGACAAAATAAATTTTTGTAAGTAGGGCACAACTAATGAGGACAGATTAATTTCTGTAGGATCGAAAACAAATCAACAAAGAAATCACTACGGAGTTGCTTGTTGGTATCTAAAAATGCTTTATTAGGATGTTTGTAAGAAATGAAGAAAAAAGTCAACTGAATTATAAAATGTGGTTAACTAAATACACTGTATACTTTTAAAATAGACACAAAGATACTTTTTTTATTGGTAAATTTAAAGTAAATTGATAATTCTAGTATCAATTCCAGCTCTCCATAAAATTCATCTCTCATTTAGAGGAATATATTACTTAAGTTTCCCTGTTTGGTAAAACAGTAGACCACATCCTTCTAAGGATCCGGCCTACGTAGACTGAATCCTTCGAAGACATAAAAAACGTGCAAGGCTGGAATTGATCAGCTCTAAATTGGGATGGTCTTGCCTTCAGCAGCCGTCCCCGCCCTCACCTCAGCATAACTTCGATTGCCTAGCAACCGTGACAGCCTGAGGCTTAGATCTGTGAAGCCATTGGAGCCAAAACCTTTTTCGTTTTTTGATACCCCCTTCCCCTGATATAAATACATAGACTAATATATTGAAGGAAAACACAGATCTTAGGAGCTACACATTCTTATGCCTCTTATACCGTGTCTTGTAGCATCATCTATTCTTTACAGAAATAGAAACAGTTACCGCAACATACAACATATAAAAGAAGTTAAAGTTATTGTTTAGATTAAGAGGAAATTTCTTACTTTTTATTATTACTCACATACATATAATGACATCTTTTTTGAGGAAACAGCAAAGAAAATCAACATTGTTTTGGAAAATATGTAAGCTTAAGGGCAATGTTTAAAAATAAATGTTTGTGTATTTTGACAATAAAAATTGGGCCTATGATCATAACTCAGAATCCAAGACAGTGGACACATATTTTCTATTGTTGTCTGGATTGGGGCTATATGCTTTGATTTTTGCTTATTATTTAATCCTTAAGGAACTCCAGCAGCTGTACCTTTGTTGCATGCATATAGATGAGCTAATTATACATTTCCTGAAGTACAGTTAGCTGAATAGTTTCTAAGCTTAACTTGAATTTTATTATAGATGTAATGATATAATGAAATTATATTAAATTAAATTCAATATTAAATTTAAGCCAGAAGTCAAACCCAGTGATAAATTCAATACCATAAGTTGGAAGTGCAGCGAAGACCACCCAGAAGACTGACAGCTGACAGACGGGCTGTGCCAAGACACACCAAACCTCTTAACCTATTAAGTAAAATCTTCATAAACTGAGTACATATTTGAATTGAACAAACCTAAATCATCTTAAAAGTTTATTTTGAGTCACAAAAAGTGTATTATTTCCATTTTTAGTCACAAATTTTGCCACTGTAGTTTGCCATCACTGCTAAAGCTTGACCAATTCATACAGACCCACACTGAATCATGGGAAATGCATGGCCATGAAGGATAGTCATCCTATAAATCTGGTAAAAGGAGGATTCATTGGTTGACAGCTTTTGAAAGAGTCGTAGAAAGACTTGTGAATTGGGACTGCTTCAGTGCAGTACTGTGACGTATGTTAGGTTGTGTTGTGTTTGTGTGGATGGTTGGGTGTCTTTGAGTTGCCCTGTGATGGACTGGAGACCTGTCCAGGGTGTACTTTGCCTTTTGTCCATAGACTGCTGGAGATAGTCACCATCCCTACAGTGACCCTGATGGATAATCAAAATAAGATGGATGAATTTTAACACTCCTCATTTTGAATGTTTAAAGACGAGGCCCATTGTGATTTAGCAAACATTTGCAAATAAAATCTCATCCTGGACAATAATGAACAGTGGCCATCCTCAGAAGGCCACATTTGTACCATCCTGAACCCGTGGAGAGAACCATAGAAAAGTATTCCAAGGGCAGCAATTATTCAATTCAAAGATGCAAATTAGGCACCAGCTTAATTATAATAATAATCATACTTGTGGATTCAATGTGTTTATTATCAGTAATATTGTCTTATTTGTGTGTTTTACTATTTTATGAGGGAACATCTGGAGTCTGACAAAGTTATATTTGCATTTAATTAGCTGCATTATTTGCTTCAGTGGTTAAACTGTAACTTGCTGTGCAACTGGCTGATAGACATAGTAACATTCATAGCTTGTTGCTTATGCTTTGTACCTTTCTTTCTTTTTTTGTTTTACTTTTTTGTACGATGAAGCATCAGGGGGATTTTCCTTGTTTGGTTATCAAACACATGTAATTGACAGCTTAAAATAACAAGTAAAGGTTGGCCACTTTACATTTTTCATGACTGTTAAAATCAGCCAAGTCATCTATGAATTGTTAGACCTTAGAATTAAACCTTGTTTCTTTTCTGGCTTATTTACAAAAACTGTAGATACTAATGTTTTTCCTTTTTAAAACAAAATATCCGAACACCACAAACTGGAACTGATTTGGCTTTAAAGGCATGAACTGATTGTATATGTGGAGGACTGCTTCTCAAATAAAGCCAATAGTCAAAGAGACATTTACATCTTTAAGAATACAGTTTATTCCAATACCATTTTGTTAAACAAGAACAGAAGTTGTAAATTCTGACTCACACCTTTCATTTTCGTACTACTTTGACTCCCACACTTGATCTGTCCTTGCGCACATTTTCTATCACGTTCACTTTGTGTTAAGAGCTCTGCTGGGCTACATGTGAGGAAGTGAACAATCTCTGAAGGCTGACTCACTGCTGACAGCAGAGATGTATCTGGTGTCAGCTTCTCACTCTGAGTGAGACAGAAATATTCCACAATGTGATAAAGTTAGGCCGGCTGTTACCGAGACCAAAGAAAAAAACATGGCAAACGCTATGTAAAGTGGCTGCACTTTCTCTTAGTTTAACTACGGTTTGCTGTGGGAGAATTTGATGGAAAGCTGTGCTTAGCAGGTTCCCACATGCCCACCATGGGTGTTGTTAGGTGTATTCATAGCTCTGAGGCAGGAATTCAAACATTAGGGGGAAATCTTACATCTTCACATGTTAATGTCTAATTCCATTTGGAAATCAGGTCCATGTCTTCTTTTTAGGCTGTGGAAGTTTAATGCAAATTTGTGTTAGAGTCCTTTTCTCTGACTGTTCTCGAACTCTCCCTCCCCCCCTCCCCCCATTCTGCGGCTGCTTAGCTGTTGTTAAAATACTCTTAAAGGCAATGGCAGGGAGAAAAAAAAAAAAAAAAAAAAAACATCTTAAAGATCAAAATAAGTGCAACAGCGCTCTAATTTATTAAACATTGTTTGTTTTAGTTTTTGCTTAATGTAGAATTTAGAGCCTCCTAGCACCACATAAATACTCTTGGGGAGAAATGTTTATGAAATGCTCAAATTAATGTAAAATCCCTAACATTATCTTTGGTTTTGTTCTGAAGACGATGCTTGTGGAACCTACACACCTGAATAGCATGCTACATTATCTGCATCTGCATATCCAAAAATGACCAAAACTATTCGAACATAATAAAATAAACTAATACATACAGAAGTACATCTCCTTCCTGAGAGTGTTTAGATAGTCTCCTCTGAGCCTAAATAGAAATTCTGCACAAAGCATGGTGGCCAGACTTAAATCCTTGTCACACCTTGACGATTTAGACTGCGTATGCCTGACGTATGAAAATCTGGCAAAAACGCTAACATACGTATAATAAGTTATGGTACGTTTTGTAAAGTTAGTAGCACGCTGGCACACGTCAACATATGGCAAATTCGTTTTTTGGAGTTACGTTCTTGATGAGTTACGCATAAGTTATGCACTCAGAGGTTTTGGATTAGCTTGACGCCATGACTTATGAGTATGTCAACGATCATATAACTTACCTGTAATTTATGCCACACGTATGAGCATACGCTGGCATACTTCAAGAAATTTTAAGTATGCAAATGCCAGTGTGCTTCAGCGTACTTTAGCTTTCTGATAACTTGTACAAAACATATCCATAACTTATCCAACGTATGCCAACGTTTTTGCCAGATTTGTCGTACGTCAGGCATGCGCTGGTCAAAATCATCAAGGTGTGACAGGAGCTTAAATTGATTTGTTTAGTTCTTCAGTTGAATTACCATTCCGCTTTTACAATAAGTACAACTTAAAGGTTTTACTGTTTTTTTTTTTTTTCTGTCTACAAAGTCTAGTGTACAAAAATCTGGTGTTTTGAGTGGTTGCTGGAAACATTTCAATGAAAGAAGATTATTTTAATCCATTTGTTCCTGAGCATATTTTTAGTCCATTCATCCATCCTTTTTCTGACACGCTTATCCCAAGAGGAGTCGCGAGGGGCGCTGGTGCCTATCTCCAGCTGTCTACAGGCGAGAGGCAGGATACACCCTGGACAGGTCGCCAGTCCATCGCAGGGCAACACAGAGACAAACAGGACAACAACTATTCACACACTCACACCTTAGGAGAATTTAGAGAAGCCAATTAAGCCAACAGTCATGTTTTTAGACTGTGGGAGGAAGCTGAAATACCCGGAGAGAACCCACGCATGCTCAGGTAGAACATGCATGCTCCGTGCAGAAAGACCCCGGGCTGGGAATCTACAACCTTCTTGTTGCAAGGCAGCAGTGTTACCCACTGCGCCACTGAACAGCTCAATTTTTAGTATTAGATCATAATGTTTAAACATCCAGGTTCATAATTTTTTCCATGTATAATTTTCTCTTTAAACTTTATATTTGAACTGTATGTTAAACACATACGAGAAATGGGGAATCAAGTCTATATCTTTGACTTGAAAATGTAACTGTGAAAATAAGCCAATACAAATCTACAGATCTTGTTAAATATTTTTTAATTTAAAACAATCCAAACTGCTAGGTTAGTTTAGTCCAAAATATCTAAGTAGATTACAGCTCAAAATTTAATGTCCGACATTCAGTTTTTGCAAAATCTTGATGAAGGGCAGAGAAGAAAGATATGAGTTTAAAAGAATGGCCTTGATATTTGGTGTATGAGTGAGGATAACTGTGCACATATAACACGTTTCATGTTTTAGCAGCCATGAGGCCAGAGAGAGAACATCTTTACCTCACTGCTGATATAGCTGCAAATAACTGAGACAGTTCTCATGATCGCTTCAAGCAAATCCTACCATTAGTCAATGGGGAGTCACAGTAAATGAGTGTCTGCTGATGCTCAGAGGACAGTTATATTTAGGTGTTTATCTGATGGGACTTTAGCAGAGTGATAATCAGTGCAGTGTTGGATTAAACGAGTTTTGGAAACAAAGTGGTAGCTGCTTGTTGATCCGCATGATTTGAGTCCAAATTATGGTGTGCATGTTTGTGCAGGTTATGGTATGCTGCAGCACCAGATTTACTGGGCAATTTAGAGAAGAAGATAAAAAAAACAAAAAAACCCCAACAATCTATGAATATTAACCTAACAAAAGCCAAATTTACAAAGGTTTTAAATGACATAGTATTATCCCTAACTAAATGGAAAGAACA
Organism: Cyprinodon variegatus; assembly: GCF_000732505.1. Lineage (NCBI taxonomy): Eukaryota > Metazoa > Chordata > Actinopteri > Cyprinodontiformes > Cyprinodontidae > Cyprinodon > Cyprinodon variegatus. The sequence continues at coordinate 468,834 of NW_015150738.1, forward strand.
TATTAAAAACATAAAATGAAAAAGAAGCTTACAAAGTATAATTGTCTTGTACAGGGTAATATATATATATATATATATATATATATATATATATATATATATATATATATATATACATCATTGCAGATACTTTTCTACTTCAAGGGATGATTGGTCTGTTTCAATTTGTCATGTAATTTCTTCTGAAACAGATTTTCATTTAAAAACTCATTGCTTCTGCAGGTGGGAGATTGAATCTACAACCTAAATGAGTACCGCTGATATAATGAAGAAATCAAATCCTGCTCTACTCTGTTATTTTAAAGCCACGACCTGACATCAAACATTTATCATGTGTAAGCGTGTTTTTATCTGCTACTTTGTTCTCAAACCTTCCTCTGAAGTTTAAGAGGCAGACAAGGCTAAAGAGTAAACGAATGTGAAGATGTGCCTGTTTATGTGTTGTGTGCATACTCTGTTAATTACTTAGAGTTTTTTTTAAGCATGAAAAATTAGGCAAATGGGCAATTTTTGTGGGCATAACTTGCTTATCTAATTAGTCTTCATTAGGGGCAAGCAGTGCAGGTGATGATAAGGAGAGCAGGGACAGCTCAGGACTAATGCCAGGTGCAGAGTAATGCAAACTGATCAGGCTGGTTTGGACTAGCAGGGAAGGATGAGCAGATAAGCACCTTAAAATGAAAATATCACAGTTTACTGCTTTAGTCTTTCGAAAAATGAAGCCTTAAGCCAAATGATATTTGGTATTAGATGATATATTTTAAAACTGCAGTTGATTTATGGATTTTGATTCCAAAGATTACCTCAAATGTTACGACAATGCATGTGGTACAGAAAATTTAATTAAGGTGTGGATCAATAATAATTTCAGCTTTAAACTGAGTGACTTTTACAATTCTAGTTTACCTGCTTTGAAAGCATTTCTTTCACTCTCAATGGTATATTTCTGAGCAAAACACTGACATCATAATAAAGCAACTGAATATCATTGATATCGCAAACATTGTACTGAACTGGCAGAAAGCATTTGCTAAACAAAAATGAACTGTAATGGAGAGCTTTACCTAAGATGTCGGTTTTGGTGACAAGTGTGCAGATCTTTAGATTTTCTTACTTCAGAAGGAATTTTTTAAAGATTTTTTAAAAAAAATTTAAATATTCTTTTCTTTTAAATATTTTTTTCTTCCCATAAACATTTAGTTTTAGAACAAAATATCTAAACATAACAAAATGATCTTTATTTTACCAAAAAAGTGTGAAAAGAATTGAATCTAAACAAAATATAAATTTCATTAAAATGCTGGTGATTATGAAAACACTAATCAGACCAACATTGTTTACATGTTTCTTTTTTAAAGGAATATTTCAAGAAAAATAAAACGGCACCTCCCTCCTGCAAAAAAGAAGGACGATTGAATATTCTTCTTTCATCACTGTTTCTATTCCCATATCAGCGTATGCAATATTTACATTGCCCAGGACTCTGTGAAAACAGCATATATTGGCTAATATATTATTAAGCGATGGATAAAAAAAGAGGGGAAAGTGAAGAGTCATTGCAACTGAACAATGTAAAAAAAAATATGACATTATTTTTTTTTACTTATCATAAATCCCTAAACATTTATTTTATTACAAATTATGCTGTTTAAAATGGTAATTGATTATTTTCAATGCTTATTTGTAATTAGCTAAACTAGATTTATTTTTATTCTCTAGGTCCATACAAACTCAGAACAGACAGATTTGTTCCTTTATTAAGGGTAGCAGAAGGGATTCCAGTGGTCCGTTTCATGAAGCAGGCTTAAAAAAATTCAGATTCAAATCCACAACTCTAAATAGATCTAGCCTAAAGTCGGGAAATCTAAGTTTTCGCTTTCACAATGGCTGCTATCAATTAGTTCAATCAATTTTAACTAGGTCCACTCAGATTTAAGCACGTTGGCAACAAGTATGAAACGCCATTATCAGTGGAGCACCAATTTGAAAAGTCACCATGACAACAGGCAACAAGAAGTGCCTATTTCACTCTGTTGGAACTAGAGATTTTAGTGCAGAAATGCAGAAAAATTGAATAAAAAAGGAGAATGTGTTTAAAGACAGAGAAACAGCGCTATGGCTACAAAGGAGAAGAAGATGGTGAAGGGGAAGATTGTTGCTCGAGTTAATGCATAAGTTTATATGACTTTGGCTATGGCAGGCCGTTTTACATTTATTAAATGCACTCTCCTCTCTGTTGCTTCATTTGTAGATCACAAAAATAAGATTCTTCCTGATAAAACTCACACTCCTAGACCTAACTGTAATAAAAGATTTTCTAAATGATATTTTTGTAGCAGAAACTGAATTTTAGAAAGTAAAAAAGAATTAAGTTTTATATAATTTAGAAATGTTTACAAATTTTAATTGGCCATTCTGACATTTATCAGCTTGTCTGAAAATAAATTAATATCTGAGAAACATTTTTTTATAGTAGAAATAATACAAATGCTGGCCAGTAATATTAATATTATTATAATATTAATACGGATATTTGAAATTGATTTATAGACATCCAGAATGTTAATTCTACATGTGGAGAATGCCATTTTGTTTGAAATGGCCATTTAAACAAAGACATTCTTTTTTCAGATATTAGGAATACATATTCAGTAAAACTAATACATATCAAAATGGCTTGCCATAGTGGTTGTTACAGTGCAAATATTACAGGATAATTTCTTGAGTGGCTGTGGAGCAATGCATCTATTTAGGTAAAATCTTCTGGTAGCAGGTGAAAATGAAGTCTAAAAACGTTATTCTATTATATAGAACCTGTAGGTCCTCTCGTGCGTCCCTAATAATCTGGATTAAGTCTTCTTTTACACAGTAAAGTGGGTGTTTGCAGCCGCGCTTCAGATGTTATCATCCCAATCAGTCCCATAGAATGGCTTGAGATTGTGCCAGTGGGCTCATTAGGTTGTTATCATCCATTGAATACTAATCTTAACTGTAAAATAATTCCTTTTACCCCGTGGAATATATTTATGTGTAATATGAAAATAGTTTCAGTTCTTCTTCATGTACTAAATATGAATAAATAAAAATAAAATGATAAACATCTCGCTCATATTAAACAAACCAACTGAAACAGAGGTTTAGGAAACTCTTTTTGTGAACCGTAAAAGTCAGACTTTCCCTGTTTTTAGGTTTTCGGTAAACCTTCTTCGTGAAACGGACCCCAGAAGTGTCTTCAGGTGAGGAAATCTTTTACTACACAAGGACTCAGCTGCAGAATTAAAGTGCTTACATTTAAGTAGTTATAGAGAGTCGTCATAGGTCTCTTCTGCAGAAATTATGTAATGGTTAGCAGAAAGTTCAGCAATTCAATTTAGTTCAGTTTTCATATATAGCAAAATACACAATATAGCATGTCAAGGTACTTTTACACAGACAATTCAAATCATAAAACAAACAAATAAAAACTGATAAGGGTAAAGATGAATATATTAACCTTAACCTCATATATTAACATGAGTGTTCCCAGCACCACTGATATGCTGTAGTTCATATATTTTCCTGTGTTGTGAATCTGCAACATATTGACACCAAAGCTGTGGACAAAAAAAACAGGGCAGGGAAAGAAGGTTCACACGAGGTAAACGCATGGTGACAAAGAGGTGCATGCGGATTACCGGATGCAGGATGAGGATGAAGCTACCATGTCTTCATTTAAAAGCAGGCGTGGCTGACATGTACACACATTGAAACTTACATTTAAAGCTTTTTCATCTTTAGAGCCCGGTTTGAAAACTGATTGTGTATGGTTTCCCCAATCGCCAGATCCATTTTGATGCATAGCCTTAACAACACAATACCCTTGTGGGTAAACATAATCTAATTTCTGTGGTGATGGGGCCCCTCTGACAAGGGATTTGACTTATAAAGGACAGTGGAACATTATCTTATGAAGCCTGATTGAGTTAGCACCATGGTTCACACCTTTTATATAAATGCAAGTATGTCCAGTATCGTCTCAGAACTGAGGACACCAAGGCTGAGATATATATCTTTCAGAAGCGTAGCAGAACTGATTTGATGCTCTGATTAAAGTAAATATTTAATAAGTAAATGATGGATATGATAAATTCTTTATTAAATCTCTGCATTTACATATTTCATATATTTACATACATTACTGCACATTTATTTTGTCAGATAATAATGACATCAAATGCACATTGTGTGCAAAACGACAGGCTAATTACTTGTAGTCCATTCTCATGCCTGCAACCTGTGAACAGTGAACCCTTTACTCTAAAGTTAATAAATCAGCTTAATGAAAATTTTAAGCGTGGGAATCAATAGAGCAAAAAACAGCGGAAGCCAAAGAATCACTGACTCAAGGTTGATAAAATTGAAAAAAAGCTGCAACTAGTCTAAACCATAAATTTGAAGATGATTGTTGGGAATAAAATAGCACAAAAAAAACTTATTTGAATGCCTTTAATTATATTTTTTAACTAAATATTTGATGGGCAATGTTTTCTGCTGCAGTTAACAGAAATGTGGCATTGAAGAGCAGTTTCACAGTCAATTAGACAATATGACTTGAGCAACTGCAGTACGGCAGATGGGAGATTAATATCCATAATCTACTGTTCTATTAGTTTTCTTTTTTATATTGGTCTTATCACTAATGTTATGTTGGAATATAACCATATTTTCAATGTGGTAACTTGATACCACATGCTGTATGTGTGGACTGTTAATTCGCATCATGAGTCTCCATTTGCTGCATGTACTGTGGTTAAAGCAGCAGAAGATGTGAGAAAGAGCATGTTGAGAATGTAAAATATTCAGTAATTTTATTGAATTGGGTAGTGGTTGCAGGCTAGACAGTGTGCTGGAGAACATTTGGTAATGAGAATAATCAATTATTTTACCTAGTGAGAGCTAAATTATCGTAAATGGACAAAATTGCACTGAAAATAAGCTTATACTTGAGCCGTGCATCAAGGATCCCCTCTTGAGACTTTATAAATTCATCAGTTCGTTATTGCAGAAGCTCTTTAGGTTACTTTTCTCCCCATCTGAGTTGTTGCAATTGCATCTGCTGGTAAAAAAAAAAAAAAACAGGCTGAACTAGATGTCTATTAAATCTGTTAGAAACAAAGTTGATGGAAAGCTGTTCAATCAGTGCATCCTGAAGTGAGTTAAACTAATAAAAAACCTTTTTTTAAATTGATATGAGGTTGTGAAGTCAGTAGTTTTGTGGGGATTTGAGTTGCTTA
>NW_015150738.1:474601-483359 GCF_000732505.1 Cyprinodon variegatus
CCCAGGCCTCTGGTAGAGGACCCGAGCTTGAGGATACACATACCACCCCACGAGGGGTGAGAAATCAGTTTTTTTTGGTTTATATATACCACATTAGGTGTTACAGTTTAATTGCATAATGACTGTTTTAACAGTGTTGAATTAAAAGTACTTATATGACCTCTGTACTTTATGAACTGCTCTGTAAACGGTTGGTGATACAAAGTGTAAATGTCTCAGACTCTGTTATATACACAGAATAAGTCCTGCAATGGAAATTTGCACCTCTGTTTGACAAGATTTCTGTTAATGAGGCGAAAAAACACATTTGGAACAGTTTTGGCAGATCTGCCCAAAGGACAGCTCTGTTTGGCACAATAGCTCACTAAAGCCATTGAGGATTTAAAATGCTTCAACTGATTCAGTCCTAATTTGCTGCAGTTCTAGTAAAAATGTTGATAAATACACTTTGTGGTTAAACAAAAATGTAACCATAAATAATAGTAATGGCTGTGATAGTGGTTCCACTGGAAAACGATTATTTTTATTTTTTGCTTTTACACTGCTACCAGACATTGCATTCACACCTGCTAATTATGGAGCTATTCTCGATATATTACAGTTTTTTCCAGCTGTAATTGCTTCTGAAACCCTCTGGGCCCTGCTCCTCCAGGCAGAGGCAATGCTGCAAGTCAATGACTCAATGCAATCTCCTGGGTTTCTTTTTGACAAGTTTGAATAATAAACTGAACCAGGCCGCATTGTTTGGATACTAGGATCAATTGGAATGCATTTATTTCTCCCAGAATTTGTCTATGATTTGAATGAATTGAACTTTCTTATAGTAAAGTTCCTTAAGATGGTGCTTTGTGAAATAAAAACATATAAATCAATTTAAATTAAATAGAGCAACAAAGCTTGACACCACCTTAGTTTAAGCTTATGTGAAAAGTAAAACTGTTAAAATGTCTTGAAATGTTCACAATAAGGGAGAACTTTTTTAACTTCAATTTCCAACATATCATTTTAGCTCTTTGAGATTACTTGGATATTTGTATGGAGCTTTAATCTCCATGCTGGGAAATATCTGGGATCTTTAGTAATGGAAAGTATAGGTAAATAGCAACGTGTTTTACTGGTACATCAGCTGTCTTTTTGTCATTTCTAACAGTTTGTTTTTTCCTTAAAGTTATTGGTACTAAGGGGAAAAGCCTGCTCTATTTCAAACACACCAAAAGGCCGTTATGTACCAGCTATTTTAATCGCCTCGCTTCTGGGGAAGAATCAGAAACTCTTAGTACTCAATTTTAACCCACGATAATTAGCTTGAAATTTCTAGCTTTAATTATATCATTGTTAAGGTTGTCAAAAGAAAGCACTTATTTCAGGAGGTCTGGATCTATAGGTGCTACTAGTCAAAACCTGTCAGGCTGAATTAAGGCAATCAGCCGCAAGTACTCCTACAGTAGAGTTGTTCTGTAGTTCTTGCTTCGTTTTAGACATAACAAAACTTATTCTTTCTTTTTTTCTGATATTGTCCTTTACCTTTACATTCTATTTTTGGCTAATTTAATTTTTGTTTGTTTGTGTTCCTTCTCATATTCTTGTCCTGTATGGTTTTATTATCTATTTGCTTTGCCATCGGCACAACAGAATTTCACTACTGTGAGACAATAAAGGTTATTCTATTCTGTCAGCAGGGTGGGGAGCTAAGCATCATGTTGTGCTCAACATGAGACAACAACAATACAGACTAAGGGAGAGCGAGAGAGACACTCAGAGAGGATTAAAACATGTTCAGATCTGTTAATCATACACAAGGCGTCGCTTTCTCTTTTTATATTAATTTATATATTTGGTTTGCTAGATAGGCTGTTTTTCCTTCCCCACTGCAGGGTTTCCCCCACTGTATTATAAACCGTTTTTTTTTTTTTTTTTTTTTTTTTTTTAAATTTTAGTAAAAGTGATATAAGATATAGTGTGTGGAGTATCTTTGTTGACACGGTTGAAAAATGTATGGAAATACCTTATGGTCAGTATTTGAACAGTCTTTTTGGATGCAGAGCCATCTAGCATTGTTTCTAGCACAAAAGCAGCCTCCGGCAAGCCGTTTTTATAAACATCAAACTAGTGAATTTAAGCCAAATGCTTGATAAGCAATTTGGTCCTGTATTATGGTATCCATGTTTTATGGATACCATAATACAGTTTCTACTGTATGAACAAATAACAAATTACATGTAATAACTTTATGTCGGTTTAACATGAAAAATATTGTTATTAAATTCAACATTAGTTTTATTTTCTTTCCTAGTTGTGGTTTTTTGGGGGGGCTTTCTGAAGCATTAAATAAGCATATTGGCTTTCCCCACCATAGCCCATTTGGTGTAATGGCAGCAAACATTAGCAAAAGAAACAATAAATAATGTAAATATATTATACTGACAAAATTGACATCCATAATGTTTTGTATTTTCTAGGTTTGCCAATCACTAAAAACTTTGAGCCAATGATTAAAGCAGCGCATATAAATCATCATTGTTATTGTAACCAGTATGTGAAAGACAGCTAGTGGATGTTTAGATATTGTCAATAATGTATTACTGTGTGTATTAATCTCCCATTTTAAGAAAAAATAACAGCAGATTTCACTTCCAGATTACCAAGGTTTGTTTATTTTAAATTAATCACCTATGTCACATTTCCATAGGAAGCATTTGGATTCAAAATGTTAAATAATTTGAGAAAGGTTAGACATAGATGTGGTGAAGTTATCATTCAAGACTGCTCATAGTTTGAGGCGATTGGGAAGAAAACACTTCCTCTGCTGGTGTTGTCTGTGCTCACAGACCATGACCCAGCTGACACCTGTTTCAGGTTGTCTTGTAGAACCATGTGGACTCATATGGGATCTGCTTCCTGCATGACTAATTTATATTGACAGCAAGCAATGTCAGCCTCAGTCTCACACGTAAATAAAAAGTTTAAATAAATTCAGTCAAGTTCCAGCTAGAGTTTGACATAAAGAATTTAAACAGGAACTTGGTCCGAAAACTTACTTTCTCAAGCATCGAATAAATTCAGTACTGCAGCCACTATGCAACACAGTAGAGAACATTTAGGTATCAGTATTTGATCTTAGTCAGTGAGTGTGCAATTTCTGTAGATTAGCTGTTCCTAAGGAGGCACGGATTAGGAAGCGGGAGATGGACAGTGGAGTCGGACTTGATTATGTGCATTAAGCTACATATTTCATGCATAACTAGAATTTAGATAGAAAACAAAACTTTGTACTTAACATTTGAATTAAACAAACACAGCATTGTTATGCAAATAAAATAAAGGCTTCATTTTAGTTATGATCTATGTTTGGCTTTGAAGTTTGATTCATGTTTTTTATTCCTGTATTTAATGTCTTGTAAAATTTACCTGCATAAATATTATCACACTTTGTAACAAAGGAAATAATTCTCGGTGGAGAGCCCCCACCGTGTTGAAATAAAATAATAGTTGTACAAATTAGATTACAAAGCTTCCATTGAAATATCCATCAAATATACATATGTAAGGTTTGTAATGTGTGCTGAATAAAAATAAAATAAATACTTGCTTGATAATTTGATCAAGGCATATCTGCTGTAATGAGGTTCAGGAAAATGTTTTCAGTGCTTCTGCTTTATTTTAATGCTCTGATGTTTTATTTATTTTCCATTTAGTCATTCATTTATTCCAGTTTTTGTCCTCTAACATTTCAGGAAACCCTACTGACATTTCAGATACAGCTTCTCCATCTGCCCTGTACTGACCCTGACCCTCTCTGCCTTTCCAGATCTGCTGTTCCCCTTGCAGCTCTGGTTACCCATTTTCTCATTACCTCTTTACACACACACACACACACACACACACACACACACACACACACACACACACACACACACACACACACACACACACACACAGGTAACACAACCCTCGTTTGAGTCACTACCTTGATTGCTTCGATCCCCAATGGGATTCCTATGGTCTTAACTTCTCACAAATTCTGTACTTATTCTGTCCCTTATTTTTTAGCTCCTTATTTTCCTTTTACTAGGTGTTGAGTTTTTCTCTGTTTTTCCTTTATCACAGTGTCTCACTAATGAGCTGCCTCCTGTTAATCAGCCTTGATCTTGAATGCACACATGAATTACTTTTTTTTTTCTATCGGGATTAAAATATGCAGCTGATCTTCAAATACATGGCAAGGCAAGGCAAGGCAAGTTTATTTGTATAGCACATTTCATGTACAGAACAATTCAAAGTGCTTTACATAAAACATTATAAGCAAAAGGGAAAAAAAACAATTAAAAACAGTGAATTAAAAGCGTGATTCAAAATTAAAAACATTTAAAATTAAAAAGAGAGAATACAGAGACGGGCAAATTTTAACTTTTGAATAAAATCTACGTAAATGCAGCTGAGAACAGGTGGGTCTTCAGCCTGGATTTAAATAAACTAAGTGTTTCAGCTAATCTATCTGATTTTCTGGGAGTTTGTTCCAGACATGTGGAGCATAGAAGCTGAACGTAGCCTCTCCATGTCTGGTTCTGACATGAGAACATTTTACTAAAAAAAATGTTTTTCTTTTGGAGTAACATTTTTTCTTTCCCTTTCAGCTTGAACTTATTTTCAACTTAAGCACCATTCTTTGTAAAATTGCATTTGTAAAATTGCCTTTAAAGCAAATCTGGCATCTGGATGTTTTTGTCTCTTGTTTTTGCTGATGCTATAGATCATACTGCAAATGATACATCTATCTGAAACCTAGCAACCTTTTCCTGATTATGCAATTAAAATCTGATTGTAAAACATTTTACTACTAAGTGCCCTTCTTCTGCCCAGTCGGAGGTGTCAGATTTCTTTTAGGCATGAAAACCTTTGAGGGAAGCCATGAATAGAAGCCTGTCTACTTTTCTGTCAACATGATTTGTTTTACTGTTGCGTGGATGTCCATTCTGTGCACTAGCAGCCAAAAATATGTTGGGAGATTAAAATATGTTTAAGAACGTGTTTTTACTCATTCTTTAATAATAAAAGACGAGACATCATTAGTCTCATGTCATTCAGATTAATGATTTTAACAGAGTTATAAATACTGATCCTAGAAAGTGAGACTAGCATGAGGTTGTAAGGTGGCTTTTGTAATCCTATGTGGAAGAGTTTGACTTTTAACAGATTCTGACATCAAATGTGATGTTTTCATGTAACCTGGCTGCCCTTTTCTTAAGACAAAAAAGGCAAAGATCAGACATAGACAATATTCCAGCTGCAAGGCATTTTAAATTACATGGTTGAACCAGGTTGTGACTGACTGACCTGCAAACCAGATGGTGGCAATAGAAGTTGACCATGACAAGGAAAATGATCAATACCAGACATATAAATGGGAAAGATATCCTAAAATTCAACATTGGAGTTTTTTATTTGTTCCTCTTCCTGCATATATACCACTTCTGATATAATGACATCAGGTGATACAGAAAAGTATTTTACCCCTTCACAGACTCTCATTTTGTTTTTGATCAAACAAAGCTTACCAGAGCTCATATACGTACCTAAACATGTTAAAAAAGTAATCAAAACTCATGGTTAATTAACTAATAATCTTTGTTTAGCAACATTTAGTTGTTGCAGTTTAATTAAGTAAACGTTGGTTTTCTGAGATACAACAATCAGTCATTTTCTACTACATAGTTACCAGGGAAACAATAACCAACATTAGTTTCTAAATTAGGCAACTCTGGAAAAATACTATATAAAAAACAGCTATGAGCATGAAACTTCAGTGCTTGTCAAACTGTTTTGAACAGCAGACTCTCATAGCGGTCCTAATTGATGTTTAATCATAAAAAAGATCAAGTAACTGATCCTTATTTTATTTGGGTTTTTTTTCCCCTTATGACTTTCATCTTCAAACAAACAATGTCCACAGCTCATTTATTTTGTGCAACATGTAATCTGTTGTGAAATACAGTGCTGTGTGAAGATCAAGGTCATCTTTGCTGTATTTTACATTCTGAATCTTCCATTGGCATAATTAACTTTAGATGATTAAAACCCTGTATTTTGCCCTTGCTCTATATTTTAAAACAATTGGATAGAAACAATTTTGAAACTTCACTCTGCAACAAATACATATTTAAATGGTAAACAGCTTTAACTTTGATTTATATTTTTAAGAGTATCTAGATGAAATGGAGCAGTGCTCCTGCTAAAAACACTTAAAATATATGAAAATGTTGCTATGATCAAATATAGAGTTCACAATTGGTCTCTAAAAGTGATGTATTCATTAACTGACAAACAACCCAATTATGTATTCACAAGCCTCAAGACTAAAGTGAACAGTTGATCTTGTTAGAATTTTTATAATGAGCAGAGCTTTTGGATTTAAATGCTTAATGTCTTTAAGAGCTTCAAATTTGGTCAAATCATATTTGAGTTATTTTTTTTAGAAGACATCAGATGGGCAGGTCATATCAATGATAGACTTGTGAATTTATTTACCCTAACATTGCAAATAAAAGTCTTCTCTTGGAAGCTGGACATGGATTAAATCTTTAACATTGTGTATACTGATGTTCACTTATGAATGCTTTGCTTGTAGTCATTTTTTGTTTTCCTACAGTTGAAAAAAACGTGCCCTCTCACAAAACCAATGAAGTATCTCAAGAATTGTAATTGTTCCAGATGGTAGAAATATGTAAAAAGATTCAGCAATATATTTAATGTCAGAAATACTCTTTTGTGCTTAAAAGATGCATATATAGAATGGTAGATTAAAATTGAAATGTAAATATTATTGAAGACTTTAATTGTCCTCTTCATTTCAATATGTCACCTCTATCCAAAACGTTTTCATTCCCTTAAAGCACATGAACATATATTCTAAACATGTAGCTGCACAGTGTCCTGTAGCTGCCATCAGCAACCAGCTAACAGTGTTTTTGTCTACTTGGCCTGAGGTGCGAGCGAGAGCTATGCAAAAACTCCCCTGACATGTGCCTTCTGTGAGCTGTCTGCTCAGTGGTGATAAGGACGTGGCTGTTTTACTTCTTGGAACAAAGTACAGAGTTTTGGTGCTAATTATATACAGTATCCCATTGTGCTTCTGCTGAAATTAATGTTGAACCTGTGCTAAATTATGACTAGTGATAGTGAGCATAGAGCAGTGCGTGCTGCCTTTCTCAAGAGCACTTTTGTTCTCTTGTGATTAGAGATGAAACAGAATGCAAATATGGTGGTACATTGTATTTTTCTTTGTAGAGCTTTTTTTTTTGCAACCCTTTTGATTCAACTGCCTGAGGTTGAATCTATAGTGTCAGGAAAGCTTAATAGCTGGTCACTGGTTTCTGCAAAAATGTATATTTTAGAGCTTAACTTGCATGGTGTTCAAAACTAGCTGCATCACGTCGTGTCTGAAGATGAAAACAGCAAAATATTGTGCTACTCTAATGTGTAGACAAACAACAGATATAGCTTTATGCAATAGATAATTAGAAAAACATTGTCCTTTCATTGTATGCTGTCTATTTCCTTTTCATTTATATTAAACCCTTTTTAAGGTTTAGCCGCAGTGTTGGAGTTCACAATATTGGTGGCTTCAGTTCTGCAAGCTGACTGAGCAATATACCATCTGTGCAAGTGGGCAGTAAACAGTAGTTCTCATTTTACTTCAGCTCCTGGAGCAGCACAAGTAGTGAACAAGCTAACTGCTTTTTGTGAGTCAATAGATCCAATCTGTGGTTTGATTGTTACCTTCAAGCCTTCGTGGCTGTATGCTGCTGTGATCTCAATCTGCATAAAGCAACATACAGTGCAGGGTTACATACATTTTATATATATATATATATATATGTCTCATGAGGTTTTTTAGTTTTAAGATTTAAGAGGATCCTTCCATAACATGGAGGTCGGAATATTTTTTTACACAATATGCTGAATTATTAAAACAGTAAATCCTTTTATTTAAAGCATATATTGTGTTGGTGTATTAGATACTGGCTTAATAAACCATAAAAGTATGTTAAAGTTATTAATTAAATGTAACTAAATGAGAAGCTTTTACGGTTACAGTAAAAAAAAAAAAAAAACTGAATATGTGAAACACTTTTCACATCCAATATACTGAGCTAAAACGTAAACATTAAAAGACAGGATGTGTTGCTCTGAGATCATATCAGACTTTTTGCCTATGAAGTGGATGGTAACTGTAACATAGCACTCTGTTTTTAATGTAATCCAGCAATCATTGAGAGACTTTGTGCTCTCAGTAGTGCTTTTAAACATATAATTGTGTTTGTTCTCGGATGAAGGTGAAAGCTTGTTTCTCTGAAGAACATTAACTCAGAAAAGCTTTCTCCTTCTACTGTGCTTTTTTCCAGCATGCCTTTTTCTATTGTTTTACAAAGGTTATGAGTGAAGCCCTCCATGTTTCTATCATCACATCCTCACCTTCCGAGCACAGCAGAGACATTGCGTTGCGATGCTGCATGGCTAGATTGGCAGTATTTAGTGGATAACTTGTGGAGTTTATTGAGTGTTTATGTTTACAAACAGAACCACATAAGTTTAATTTTCCATCCTTTTCACCTTTAATCAGCTTATATAATCCTAGACTAAATTTATTAATATTGTTGCTCTAGCATGCCTCTGCTCTTAGCTATACTTCTGCTTAGGGCAGCATGGTTATATATATATATATATATATATATATATATATATATATATATATATATAT
>NW_015150738.1:483369-506430 GCF_000732505.1 Cyprinodon variegatus
TATATATATATATATGCATATATATATATATATGCATATATATATATATATGCATATAAAACTCTTCCTCACCCACCGCGGGTGGTCTTCCAGATGCTACCAGAGGCCTGGGAGATTCAAGGTTCATGGCAATTTTGCTGTACCTAGAACCAAATTTTCTTGACCGAGATGTCTGATGTGTGTCCAGTGATCTGCTGTTACCACACCTCTAGTTTGGGAGCACACATACTGTACATACAAATATACAAAATTATATTAAAACATCTGTAAACATTTTGCATTTAAAATAAAAATATTTCTCGCCTGTCAATATGCTCTATCCAGAACTCTTCAAATGGAAAAGTTTTAGTTTCACCTGGTTTAATTTCACAAAAACTTTGTTAGGGACGGCCTATTGTTATGAGTTCATACACAGCAAAGATGCATGTAAATATTTGTGTAGAAATTAATTAAACTGTCTGCACAAAGCTAATTAGGATCTTTCTTTTTTCTTTTCTTTTTTTCTCAGTATGCACTTTGGAGTTCTTCTAAAAGGGCCTTTTATCCTACTTGCTCATAAATCAGATTTCCTACTAAGACTGTATTTGGGTGTGTCAGGAGGCTAATGGTGCAGTAACCAGAGATGCTTGGTGGGAAAAAAAACACTGTTGCTGGAAGTGGGAATAAGCTAAAAAAAAAAAAAAAAAGCAAAACAAAAAAGATTAAAAAGAAAACATTTTTAGAAATACTTATCTCTTGGATACAGTGAAGTCACATCTAGACGTTTAGTTAAAAAAATTTTTTGCATGAAGAACGCTTTTGCCAGGAGCAATCTTCACAATGAACTTCAAGGGGTTAATTTCTTTGTACTTGTAGTGCTTAAGTTTTTTTTTTCATTTCAACTGAAAGTCTTAGCAGAGCTCAGAAGAGGAAGTCTGTGACTCTAATGATCGCTCCATTTGTTCAATGGCTCATGCCTTATGTATTTCTTTTTCTTAATGCTCTCAATGAAAAAACCCTATGAGTTCTCCTCTTGAATAATTGATCAATGGGTTTCACCATCCATCAGCAGAGACCGTCAGTATAAGAGAAAAACCATAAAACAGAATATCATCAGATTCTCAAACCTCATAAACGTCATAAACATAAAACTATTTTCCATTCCCAGCTATGTTGGGAAAAAAACACCTTTGAAAAGGTTTGTTCTTACTTGTGAAACACCAAACAGTTCTTTCTTTCTTGCGCTCATTAAACAGCTTTCTTTCTGGAGAATGTGCTAATATGAGATAATAAATACCTGTATTGTCCTACGATGGGGAAAAACAAGTAGACATAAGAGAAGACTAAGTAAAATGAAAAGGACAAAAATGTAAAATTTCTGCTGTGCAATAGAAAGAAAAAAAGTTAGCAGCCCGCAGAAAGGGATAGAATATTGTACAGCTATCAACAAGTAAGGCCAGTTTTCCTTTAGAATGTTATAAAGTGGCCAAATTTAGTCAGTTGTTACCTTTGCAAGAAAGTTGATAAACAGTCATAAAGGATGAAATCATTTCACTAACTTTTTGGATGTTGCAAAGTCCACATTAAATCGTTTAGATGGAGCATAACTTGCCATGCCAGATGGGTTATTACACAAAACAATCTGCAAAGCCCTCTGCCAAGGCTGTTTGAAAAATGCAGCCACTTTGAAAGAAATACTTAGCAGGTCATTTACGAAACCATCTGTCCCACCATCACAACTAAACTCCAACCAGTGACACACAATCCCAACTGATGACAGAAAAAATGTCTTAAATGTGGCTTATACATATATAATAAATTATAACAATAGTAATATTATAACTTGCTAAGAACATAATGCTGGTGAAAACATAAAAGGCTAAAGGGAAGCTGTTGTTGAATTTTGACTGTTTTAGTCTTCCTGTTACTTAGCTTTACTTACAGTACATATAGCAAAAAATCACGACACCGGCTAAAAAATGTATTGAACTGAACAATTTATAACAGATTGTTCCATTTGGGAACAGTGGGCAGGGGCTAGAGTAGCTGTGATTGCATCTGTTAACAGCAGAAAATAGCTCCTTGGAGCCTGTAAGCATCAGAAATGGGTCATAGAGAATAATGAGAAATTGACTTAGTACAACAAAGCCTGTTACCTTTCATGTCATTTTACAGTCTAAATGGGGGTGGGTTCGCCCTGGGAGGACTAAGGAGACTGATTTGAGGGAAGACTGAAATCCCAACCACAGATCTAATTTTCTCTGAATAATGCCCTCAGTTTATATTTTCAGTTTAAGAAACGCAGGTAAAAAAAAAATAATAATATGAAGCTATTGATACTATTAAGCTTTGTGTTAAATGTTTACAAAATGTTTAACTGCTCATTTGACCCATTTTTTCTGCTAATAAAACATAAACTATATAGAGTAACTGCCTATCTAAACAATAACAGGGCAATGATGTAGAATCAATCAGTGTTCTTCATTTCATTTATCAGCAGTCATAAAGTGATTGACTGCTTTAGTTCAAATACTAGAGGTGACATTATCAAACATATTAAGGCCTTGCAAAAGCAACATATCTCTATGACGACACCTAATTTTTATGGTCTTTTTTGTTGTGGTATGTAATAAACCGTTAGATACTTCCTGTTGTTATGCTCCACAGAGCCATTCTTTTACTAAAGCTATATATTTCCACTGGTATTTTGAATTATTGGTCTATTGTGTAAGTTGATAATGACATTTTAAATTTCATTTTTATCCTCCCCTTCCCATGGTTTTCAGAATGCTGTTTTAGATTTAAAAACCAGATTGTGATAATCTGTCTTCCTGATGTTCAGAAAACCCTTTGTCACATTGCATTTCTTATATTCTTCATATACGTACAGCTCTGTTCTTCAGCTGTTTTGGTATGATCTGTCTTCAATATGCACCCTAAGAAGCAGTTAGTCAGTATAAGAGACAGAATATAAAAAAGTGGGTCTCGATAAAAGATTTCCTTGCATTATTCTTTAAACTTCATCGGGTGAATGATTGGGTTAGAATCAGACTGATTGATGCCTCTTGTGAGAGACTGATGGAATTCTTTAGCCTGTGCTTTTTTATGCCCCAAGCCAGAAAAGATTATGCAATATTTTTGATTTATCAGCCTAGTCCTGGTATTGTCAGCACCTGGAAGACTCAAAGGAAAAAAAAAAAACTCTCTAAAAGTCTAATCATTTAATCTCTATCTCCCTCTCAATATATATATATATATATAGATATATATATGTGTGTGTGTGTGGACTTGTGTTATCACAGTGTTGGGACACTGCTTACACAGTCACGTCATGGGACCTATGTCCCTATGGCTACCAAAATCTTGATCCCAATATAATAAAGTTCTTAACCAGGGTTAGGTCTAGGACTAAGGTGTGAATTCAGTTCAGGTAATAGTTAGGGTTAGGGTTAGGTTAGGCCATATAAAATGAATGCAAGTCAATGCAATGCAAAGTCACAAACAAGAATATGTGTCTATGTGTGTATAAGAGTGCATAAAAAAATCTTTTATTAAATTTTTTTTTAGAATGCTAGGCCTGGCAGGTTATCATCTCAGATGACTGATTTTAACTGAATTACATTTGATTACTCTTATTATTATTATTATTACTTTTCTTTTTTTTTATCAAACTACAGTATCATAAGATTATGGGTGTTTCGTTATAATGGCTGCTCTTTAAAGGACTACTCACCCCAAAATATATCTTTTTGCTGATAAGCTGTTAAAATACATGTCTTACAGTAAATAACTTCTGGAAAAATTCTTTATACATTTAGTGTTTGTCAATGGGTCACAAGACATTAAATCTATTCATTTTTGTGAATCAAGACTGCTGGGTTTCAATATTTATTGATATCCTCACAATACCCACCATATATGAGAGGGAGTAGCCATACAGAATCTGTAAAGCAGCAGGTCAAACCAGCATGATTAGGGCTGCTTGCCTCTTCCTCAGAACCTTCATCTCTTCCCTCCATTTCTTCTCTCTCCCTGGTGATCACTCATTTCACCACTCCTTTGCAAAATATTGATACTGACATCATTTTTCTCACCATGGTTGTGTTGCTGTTGATCACAGAGACCATGCCCAGTCCTCAGCAGCTCTGCATGGACCGCTTTGCTTTGGGCAATGCCTTCCAGGGGGAATATTTTTTGAATATTATACAAATATTATATGTGGGTGGAAGTGAGCCTCTGGAGCGAAGTGAGTTCTACTTTAAATCAAGTGAAAATACTTTAGCCAGTTGCTCAGACTTTAAGGCAATAATATATTAAACTTTTGGAAGGCAATCATTCTCCCAATGAACGAAAAAGCACAAAGAAAAAGTCTTTCTATCCTTCTGAAGGGCATGAGTGAGTCAATGCTTTAATGAGGAGAAAGGAACAAAAGAGGGTAGAAGATGACAAAGGCTGCTCCAAATAAACATGACCCTCCTCCTAAATTCTGCTGCTGCAGATCATCCCTTGGGAATAAACAAGGAGAGAAAACGCCGCACACCCGCCTCCTCATTCATGGTGAGAATGTCAGTGTGATGTGCCGGCTACTGATGTCTCCTAATGAGAGTCACAAAGGCCTAAACAGTGGCAAACATAGTTTTCCACCTATTAAGTGATCATAATGCTTGGTGTTTACATTATCAAAAAACTGTCTTGTAGTTAGTACAGTTAGGACAACATGCATTTACTAGTCTGTAAAGTCAGTCATCATGTGTGAGCAACAGCATACAGTATGCTAATCGTTTCGCTACATACTTGCAAGTTGTGGTATAAAATTTCTGAAAAACCCTCCTTCACTTTCTTCTTTCTGTATTAAACATGGCCCACATAGGAAATAGTGGCTCATATGCTCAGATTTTCTTTTGTTTTTGCTGTAGCTGTTGTGACAGATCATGTCATTCTATGTCAAAATACCAATGCAAATATTGCTACTCAGTGGTGTTAAAATAGGTGGAAATGTTTCCAAAAATATGTCCTGTTATCACTACTGATTGTGTCATTAAAAACATATTTCTGAGTTTTATATTTTTGATTCAGATGCATAGTTGAAGAGTGGAGTATATAGGTTTGTTTTGTCAGCTGTGCCTTTTTTTAAACCAACACCTTCAGCCTTAACAACCAAGACCTGGCTAATCATTTTATCACTATATGAATGTTTTAAAACATTGATGGCATCATATGCTATTGCCAATGCTAATGCTTAATGTTTATTTGGGTTTTTTCATACTTTTGGAAAATTTTAGATTTGGATAGTTCTGCTATGTTTAATTTTTTCAAAGCAAGTATGAGGTACTGAGGGCAGGTAAATAGAGAAGGTCCTGCCTCTTATTCTCTGCCTTCATCTTCTAAGAGAGCTGATATCTGCTATGAGCAGAGCTTTTGCAATTTACAGCTGCCTTTTTGACATACAAAATAAATTTACTCTGCTCCCACAAAGTCATCAAAGTTAAAGCTAGAAGCCCACAGAGAATCCTCATTTAAACTGGGTTGTCTGCACCACTTTTGCACCTGTCAACAATTGCACAAAAAATCTGAAATCATCTACAACATTGAAAATAAATAGCATGTGCATATTTTTGTTTGCACAAACAATTTATTTCTTCTAATTCAGGCTTTTAAATTGTGTGCATTTTTTGCTGCATTGAGTTTAAGTACATTTTACATATTGTTTTTAGTTGTTTTCTTTGTTTATTTTGATATTCAAGATGTATTACACTTCTGGATACAAGCAGCTGAAACAAGCTTTCTCCTGAGGGTGGCTGGGCACTCCGTTAGAGATAGGAGGAGGTGCAGAGAGACAACTGAGGTTCAGGCTTCCCCCAGAGGAGCTGAATGACTGGAGAGATGGAAGTAGCTGCTCATCCAACCTGGTCCTGGATTAGTGGAAAACGAAGAGTACAAGTATAATTTCCACTGTAATTTAAATTTAGAAATTAAAGTTTACTGATCTGTAAGAGGGTATACTTGCATCATTATGCCATTATCATACAGTAGTTGAAACAAATGATCTCACAGGGAATATTATTGTTTATTGAAATCATTTCCAGGGCTAATCATTGTGCAGCAAAATTTGTGATTGTGAGAGGACCAGAGCACATTTTTTAGATATACTAAATAAGATCCTAGTGTACTAAATCAATTCTAGTTCATTTTTTTCCCGTCTAGAATACTGAAAACCAAAATGTTCATCTCCTATGATTTAAGATTGGTTGGGATGGGTTTAAACCAAGTGTTGCCAAAATCATTTACACCTTTAAACTCATTCTAAACTTCAAAGTGAGAGATTGCAATGATAATAAAAGTGAAGTGTTGTTATTTTGTCATTTAGTTCCTGCTAAATGACTATCAGCTCTGATTTGTAATACTTCCAGCTGGCAGCGACAAGAACAGAGAAAGTTAATTTATTAAGAGAGGAAATGCACCAATGACCCCTGATTTGTTGTAATAGCAGAAATGACTTTGAAGCAAGTATGCACTGAATCAGCTGAACTCTTTTCATCTGCTCATCTTTCAAGTTATAGTGAAAATCTCAGCTATTACAGATTTAGACCAAAGTGTTTGAAAGAGGTGTGAATGAAGTCAAGCTGTTGCAAGAAAACACGATTCTTTCTTTGAAAATCTTTTTATGCGTTCCTTAGATATGAAAGAGATTTGGTTTTCTGTTGAAAAAAAAACAATACAAAACAAAAAAGAATGAAGATAAAACAGCTGGAGCAGACAAAAAACAACTTTTTCAACCCTTAATCTGTTCAACTCTGTCAGTGAGCAAGCAGCATAAAGTTGTAGCGCTAAATGTGTCTATCTGAAAGAGAAACAGTGAGATCTGCCCTAGCATAGCTCGATCATAATCAGTCATTCGCTGTCACTCATCATTTGTTTGATGTATCTAACCTAGATACTGTATTACGCTTCAGCTATTTGAGTAAGAGAAGTATTAGGACTGAGAAGCCATACGTTTTTTTTTGTGTTTGTGTACTCATCTCAGAAGTTTCTGCAGGAGTTATTATTAAGTTAATCAAAATGAAAAGCAAAGGGTAAAAGTAAATACAATTTAAACACGTGCAAAAAATAACCATTCAAGTGTAAGTTGTATTTTCAACATTGTCACTTTAAAAAATCAGACAGATATAGTTTGACCAGTATTTGGATATCATTAAACTGCAAGATCATTCATACTGTGCAATTTGCATGTTTATAGTTAAACTTTCAGTTACTTACTGAATACCTGTGCAAGGAAAGCAATTGTATGCTTTTAATTGGAACTTGATTTAGGAAAAAAGACTGAAAAGTGGATTTTAAGTTACGGCCAATAGAAATTTGACACCAAAGCAACACGGTTTAAACTAGTGATGAACCAACAAACAGCACATCCAGCATGTAGCAACGATGAAAGGAAAAGGACAGAAAAGAGAGCACTGGTGTAGCATCCTGATTGCAGTTTGTCACAAGCTATGGAGGGGAAATAACCACTGTGAAGAAAGTGTTCTTGTCAGACAAGGCCACACACAATCCCTGTAAAACATGGGGATGGCAGCGTCTTTCTTTAAGCAATTTCAAGGACACTGGGTATTTCTGTTTAAAAGATCAAATATATGGCAATCCCTAAAAACTGTCTGAGACTGGAAAAAATATTTAGAGCAATGGAAGGGTCTTAAAATTCTAATAGGAAGCCCAAATATTGAGAACGTACCACAATGGAATGGCCAAAATCAAATGTTTGGAATGACCCAGTGAATTAATTCTAATTAATATTCTGTGGCTAATCTAATGTGCACTCTAACAGTTTGACCTTAAACTACTGTGTACATATACAGTAGTTGGATGCATAAGATGTATCCATTGTTCCAAAGGAGTCATGCCCAAAATAATTACAGCTGGAATTTTAGTGAAATGTTGCTTTAGAAACTCTTGACAAAGGAGGCCTACAAATGAACAACACACAAAAATCTTTAAAAACATTTATGATCTCCTTTGAACTCTTCCTTGTGGTTTAGTTTTTGTTGCTCTATCAAAAATGTCAAACAGGTTTGTGGTGATAATGTCACAAAATATGTAATGTACTATAATGCTTTTGCATAGAAGTGATCAATCAAAAAAGACAAATTGAATCATTTCCTGTCGCTTCCCTTATATCAGTTGGGTTTTTACAATTTTTATATAATTGTATATTCTTTCCATATACCCATTGAATTGCAAATTATTTCTGTAAGTTCTCAGTTTATTTAGATTGTAGATGTATCAACAAATCTATATATCAAGACGTGCAGTTAAAAGAAGGTGATCTCAATTGTTTTCTATGTCAAAATAATCTACAGTCATTATTGTGACTCCAACATTTTTTTTATGTTTTAGCTTCTTACCCCATGCACTTTATGCTGGATTTAAAGATAATGTCATATTTAGGGTAAATTTTCTGTTTCAATTAGAGTTTAATGAAGCACTAGAAAGTCATTCAAAAACATTTGAATAATGCACAAATTGATATATTTTTGATTCACATTGTAAATTAAAGCCCAAAAGAATTTGAGTATTGCCACTTTGTTTCTCCATAAAAAGAAAGGAGCAAAGGGGAAAGACCTGCTCTTTAGAAAAAGTGACATCTTGCAATCTAACAGGTTTCTCACTAGGATTTTGTAAGAGTAGCTTCGGGGGTCACTCAATAATGTCATCACATCATTTGCATATTTGATAATCCTAAAATGTGTTTTATAATCTCTTTGTCTGTGTTTTATTCATTTGTCTCCATGTGCATTTCTCCCAGTCCGAATTCACCTTGTAACACACGCCGCCACTCAAATGCATGTGTGTGTCGGCCATCTTGTGAAGAGCAGCTTGGTTTATAGCCCAAAGATATTTATGAACCGGTTTTGGCGTGGTCTGACATCTTGTGATTCCTGGCCTGTGTTTACCATCCCACCTTTGCAGATGTACCAGGGTTAGATGATTGCAGTATTGTGTTCGTGGCCTGTTGGATGCATTTGCTAGCTGTGGATTAGCTGTATTCACCACTAAACTATCTACTATCGGTTGCAGTGGAAACGGAGGCATTGCGCCCCTCACATCATGGGGGGGGCATTTTATTTTCATAAAAAATCCCAATTCTTTCAAATCAAATGCATTGTGTTTATTGGTAATTGTTTATTAATTGATTAAGTGAATTTTGGTTCGTTTGAATGTTACCAAAGACAACCACTGTCACACATCTGTCTGCTGTATATCTATGCTCCTAATAAACTTCCTTTGAGTAACAATTTGAATAGACAGAGACAAATATTTTCCTTGTGGTTAATGATTAATAACTGCTTGAATTGTAAACCAAGTTATTGATATTTACTGATGTAGAAGACACCTTGGGTTTTAACAGCCGGGCCTAAATGTCAAGCCACAAAGGTACACCTGGTAATTGAGCACCTGGTTTTACCCTTGATTAGAAACACTTGGTTTTACCCTTGATTAGAATGACATATAATCAGCAATTACTTCCAGTTCTAGTTAACAATATATTCAAAATCTGCTGCTAAAATTGTCAACAGTGACAAAGTCGCTAAGTTGGCAGCTGTATGTTCACCTGCCTTGGTGAGTCGATGAAAGTCTTAAAATGCACGGGGTTCACATTTCCACAACTTTTCCCTCGTGTCTGCAATAACTAGGCGAATGTGTTTAGAAAAAAACTTTCTGTGGCTGTGGCCATTACGCACTTTACAACACTGGGTCTTGGCATAATTCCATTGTAATTCTAATTCTTCAGCATAACAAGCTTCTGTGCTTAAATGTCCTGGGAAGGAAGCCCAATTGTTAGTCCAAGGGATGTTTGCTTATAAAAAACGGCCTATCAGCCTGATTTTCAGCATAACGATGACTTTTTTTTTTTTTTACTGTAACTGCCTATTATGCTGAAATATGCTGGTAAGAACTCTGATCAAAGGCTGTGGGTTTTATCACAGCTTCCCTTTCCACTTGTTGATGTGCCTCTTATAAAGGAACTAAACTCTAGGTCTCCTTCTACTAAAGCTCTGTACAAATTTTTATTTGATAGTGAGCGCAAAACAGATCTGCTGACCAGCCAACGGCAGAAGTCTTTGACATAAGGAAATGGCAAGTCCAAATGATTATTTGCCTCAATGAATAAGCATACCATATGCTAATCATTAGAATGTGCATTAAACTTGGAGGAGGGCATGCAAATCTATAAAAAATCTTCAATAACAATTATTAATCTGAAATGGATTGTGGAAGTAATTACTGCATCCGTATTTTGTCGGTTAATAAATATGCATGCAGAAATATCTGGCAATTGTTGCAATAATGATGACGGAGAGACAGAATTATCAATGGGCACGTGAACACATTGGGGATGGAAGAAATTGAAATATAGAGAAATTGTATATAAAGCAATGCTCAAGAATTTGGGTGTGTGGGTATATTGGGTCACCTTACACTTGACTTTTGATAATTTAACCACATACTTTAACCTCTATCATCACAGCAGAAGTACCCTGCAACAACTGTGCTTTCAAAACAATAATTTATGTAAAAAACTGCAGCACTTATAAATAATAAGCTTCTCATTGTAATGTTGTTATTTAAATTATGGATTAGGAATGATAATCATAGATTAAATTAAAGTTAAATAAAAGTTATTTTCATCTTAATTCATTTGTTTAGGTGTTGTTTTTTTCAGTGAATACTTCAATGTTTTTATTTAAAAAAATAAAATACAGAAGTTCTCCATCCATCATAACATGTTTTTTGAGCCACCAATATATCTGGAAGTATGATTTGATGGATGTTTTTAAATAACATTGCTTTAAGAAACCAAAACAATGATCTTGAACGGTTGGAATTATCCAAATTTCAGAGGCCGTTTCATTATGTTGGTGCATCTAAGTCATCTTATGGGGAATACCTCAGACCTGGGTCTTTTTTATTTACTTTCACACAAACAAGAAAGTTTATTTTTTCTTGTCTGATCTCTTCTTCCTAACATGCATTTTTTATGTTTGCACAAGCAGTTAAGTTCTTCTTATTTTTAGATTGTAATAGATCAGGCCCTAAATTCCCTACCAGTTTTTGTATAAGCGTCTCCTTATTTGTGGGTGACTTGGTGGATGCGGCTCTAGAAAAGCATTTTAATAATCATCAATAAGTACAGCCATTCTATTTTTAGCACTCGTTTTATCCTGTATAGAGACAAAAAACTGGAGATTATCCTGGTACTTAAGGTTTGTGTGGGAAGAGTTACACGCGAAATTATTTGTTGGTCCAACAGAACAACAATATACGGACAGCCGCTTTCACCTCAGAGCATACCAGTTACCATTATATGCATATTTGTGGGAGGAAACAGAAGCACCCAGAGGAAACCCACACACTATAGAAAGAAAAAAACTTGATATAATATCTCTGACATAACTGACATTTGAACTGGTAATTATGGCAGCAAAGCCTTACGGAAATATTAGCCGATTAAAGAACCACTGAGAAATACAAGTTTTACTGCATGGAACATTTCAAAAGACAGTAAAATAAACATGTTAGTAATGTAAATTGTAAATCTATAGCTATAAGGCCAAATACCTCTTTTTTTATACAGCAAATAGTCCCAATATAAATTCTCTAAATCTCCATTTCTTGCTTGCTGTATTGGTTTATACACACGTAGCAGCTTTTACAGTAGTCTCTTTGATTTTGCTAAGTGATTTTCACTTTTGGACTTGCATTTTGTGAAATCAGTGCATTTTATCCGTTATTGAGGCAAAAAGGCCACAGTAGGGCAATATTTTTTCCCTAGAAGGCTGAGGAATTAAAGAAATAGGGTTCAGAGCAGAGGATGTTCTCGTATTTATTATATCCTAGAGATGCACCGATCCAATTTTTTTCTGATCAAATTTGAGAGCCATAACTGGGCTGAGCGCATTGGCTGAATGAATGAACCTTATATCTTGCCATAATGAAGGCTTTAGCTCTGAGATAAACATTGTTAAAAAGGTGACAAATAAACACAAATATAAATGTACGTTACATTATTTATTAACAAATAAGCAGCAAAAATAAAAAAAATAGCAGTTTCATGTAAAGTGCACTAGATTGGACCCCCAATATCCTATATCAAATCAATGACATCCAATCCTGCTAATTAGTCAATATCTGATCTGATCTCTATCACATTCCCTTCAAATATGCTTACTTTAATTATTTAAGAATTTATAAAAACTTTGTTATTCTATAGTTTTTGTTACAGTAGTCTCTGAAAACAAAAAGAACGATGAGGCTTGCATAAAACACCACATTATACCACAATTCATGAAAATCATCCCCTTAGTCTAACCTAAACCCTACAGTAGTTTTACAGGGTTCTATACTGCTACATTTTTCTGTTCATTTTGCAAAACTATAATATAATCACCTTAAACCTAAAATATACTCTGCACAGGGAAAAGTTGAGATGATATGATAAAATATTAATGGATTGTCTGGGATTTTTATGGGGTCATATTCAACTCATAATATAAATGCAAGCTGATTTCTGTTGTTTTCTTTCAGTTAGGTTGATGATAATCAGAGGCTTTCTCTTGTATATTTCTATTTTATTTCCCTCTCTGGGGCTGTGAAAGCAGACAGCTATAGTTTCTCGGCTGCAAACACAACAAAAGCACACCTATTGTATTACCACTATGCTAAAAGTGCTGCTGGGAAGCTCAGATAACCCTCTCCCTGTCTACTTTTTAAGAGACAGGCACACACATAAATACATCTAGAAGATACCTTTCCTGTCTGGTATTTATCTATAGTTACAGTGTTACTCTGGATATATTCTCTAGAGATGAAGGGATTTTCCAGAGAACGCAACTTCCTAAACTCAAGGTGAAAGTACTTAATAGAGAAACGTGTAATTTTCTGCACAGTGTGCTTCACAGTGATGTATTTTAATAGAAATTCAACAGTGGATGTGCTATTATTTCTGGCTAATACTGTCTTTATGTACATAATCTGAAAAGATCAATTTGGCCAACGTACCATGTTGAAACAACACCAACCTGCCCTCACTGCTGCTTAAGGGATTCACTGCTGAGGGAAATGTCTCTGTAGACCTAATTAATCACCACACGAACAGTCAAGCAAATGGGGCTTCAGGCTGACTTACCCAGATTGAAAGACCTGCGAACCTTCATCGTGTCTTATCAAGAGCTGAGTCTTTCCATCTGTTTCACAGTTGTGAAACTTCAACAGCTATGTTGGATGTGAGAAGTTATTCTGCCTCAGGCATATATGTTCACTGTCTTCTCTCAACTTGGATGTGATTTACTTCTTGATTTTTGATACTAAAGGTGTTACTGTGCTCTTTTGACAATGCAGATGTTTTGTTTCATGAAAAAAAAAACATGTTTCTAAAAAAAAACGCTGCTGCACCTTGCAATGGTAATTATTCAAACATGGTTATAGCAGCAAGCGACACAGAGTGATATCAGTCACAGCTTTGACAGAATTCCATGCATGTTAGCTTAATATGGAGAACTAACAAACAGGATTATGTACATACAACCAGAATGATGCATCTAAAAGGTGAAAGCTTTACATAAACTTACCAGATTAATTTTTTATGGCCTATTAGAGTACAAAGCTCACTTTCAACAGATCTGACATTTAGCAGAAATAATGTGAACCCCTGTTAAGTTAGGCAAACATGGAGGTTTTTCAATCTGTCAAACAATTTTGTTAGATACAACCAAACAGGCTTAAATTGGAAGGCAACCAGACATTCGCTCAGTTTTTTGTCAATTTTGTTGGCTCGCACCAGAGCACTCTGTAGTTGGAATGCTGGTGTATTTGAGCGGCATCAAGCTGAATATGCATTCCCGCCAAAGTGTTCAGTGATGGTCTTTTATCAAACATGGCTTTCTTCACTACTCTTTCAAACCATTTGTGCTCTCCAAAATCTGAACATGTTGGCCTTTAAAGGTATTCCCTTTGCACTTGAAGTTACTGGCTTTCCTATTCTGCGCATCAAATTGTAATATGTTGGATCAGCCTTAATGCTTATGCACCACACATATGCCTGTTATGTATATGTGTATTTATACATTCTCTATTTATATACCATTTCTGTGATTGACAGTTTTGTTTTTTTGTTTAGTTTTTTTTACAATGGGAAAAGTATTATTTGGGAACCTGGGCCTAGCAAGGCTAGAATCAGATGGGAAAGGGTGCACCGCCAGGAATTTTTTGGGCCCATGAAAGACACTCATATTAGCCATTATCTGATTTGACGAGTCACCATGAAAACAGACAACAGGAAGTGCCTATTTCACCCCACTGGTGGAATAGGCACTTTCCCCCCACAAAATTAAATAATCTATGTGTAATCTGAAAATGATTTTAGTAGTTTTTCCAGGTACTTTGAAAAACAATAAATAAAAACAAATAAAATGATCTGCATGTCGCTCATATTAAACAAACCAAAAACAAATACATTTAATAGTCTGTGAACTGAGTTGTAGAATCTTCTCCCTATAAATGTGTAATTCTCTGTGAAGAAAAAGCCGATCATTCTTTAATAAGATCATCGTCAAACGGACATGCAGTGTTTGTTTTTAATACCTCACAGATCTTGTGAATTATTTTTTTTAACCACAAAAACTATGAAAAGGCATAAGGACACTGAGTTTACTGAAGACAATCTGCTCCCGCCCAGGTTAGCTCTGGGGACAATGTTACTATGGTGACTGAAACAAAGGTTGAGAAAACTCTCTTTGTGAAATGAAAAACTGAGATTTTCTCTTTTTTCAATTTTAGAAAACTTCTAGTTTTCAGAAAACCTGTTTCTTTGAAACGGACCCCAGCTCTTTAAATTACTTTTGATCATCATCTACTTCACTAAGCCTTTAATTCATCTTTACCAGAGTACAGAAACCTTTTTTTATTATTCTGTGTTGCATTTCACTGAAAAGGAAAAGGCAGCTGTGAAACCTGAGCAATTCTTGATGACCTGAATCTGTCAGCCGCAATACAAAATGCTGAGCATCTATAATGAAATGTGCCTTCATTTATTGTTATTTTTGCTTGAATATGCTCCCTGTCCTTTAATGAAATGGATAAGACATGATGCAGGAGCTAATTTTATTTAGATTTAATTTCCAGCTGATTTGGACTTTTAATTAAAATGCTCTTTGTTTTTCCTGACTTAGAGGTAAATCAGGAAAGTATTGTTTAAGAATTATTGTTAATATTCTCAGGTATGCCGTATTGGTGGTAATAAAGGTTTAAAAGATAATAAGTGTACATTTAGTTTTTGGCAGACTTTAAAATCGTAAAGGCTATGAATGATATGTACAGGCATTGTTTAATTCCTATACCTGACTCATTAATCAACTTTCTGAAATAACAGCAAACTGAATCATCAAAATTTCAGTGATAAATTGTAAAACTACAGGAAATTCAGGATACTTCATATGGAGGTTTTCTTGAAAATAGGCAATTGCAGTTTTACTCTCAGTATGATGTTCAGTTTATTTTGCCTGGTCTTTTTCAATTAAGCCTTTGGCTGTGAGTAAAGCTCCATAAAAGAGCAGACATTCATCTCAAGGCTTAGATCAGCATCTTAGAAGCACTACGGATCTTTCAAATTAGTGTTTTTTAAGTCACGATATCCTCTGGGTTTTGGATCAGGAAACTATTGAATGTCTTTCCAGTAAAGTCACTGTTTAGGTTTATTCTATTGTTAGATTATTTTCCAACAAGAAATCTGGTGTGAAGAAACAAAAAAGGGATAAATGTAAACATACATATGTTCTTGATTATAGCGTATTATTTTGAGAACTGAGCTTCATTAATCTAAGTAGTAAACAAATAAGCCTTCTGAATATCCATTATGAACTGACAGTATATCAAAATAATTTGCTCAAGGTCATAATGATTCTTACCATCCTCACGAACCCTTAAGTGTTGACTGTATTTCTGCTGAAGGACAACCAGCCTTTGGCTTTAAGTAATATGCCACCTTTCACCCGATCAAGCTCAAGGGATAAAATAGGTTTTTATAAGAGGTATTATTCAGCTTAAAGGGTGTTTTGTCCAAATAACCTTACCTTGTGACCCAAACAAATATTCATACCATTTGTCTTTTCTGCCTTTTTTGCCTACCAGAGACACCCGGCAGAGCAGAAGACAGTCAACCGGACTCCTCATTCTCTGACTCATCCCTGTTTGCTCACTGGGGCCAGGAGCTGAGCCCAGACAACCGGAGGGTGGCTCTGAAGATGTTTCAGTACTATGGGTATAACGCCTACCTCAGTGATCATCTGTCCTTAAGCAGGCCAATTCCTGACCTCAGGCCTGATGGGTAAGACTGCAGAAAGCTACACTCTTTATACAGACCGTCATAAAAAATGGTGATCTGTTAAATACCTTTATGAAGATCACAAGGAACAAATAGTTTGGGTTTATTATAGATTGCTGTAATGTTATATTCTCGGGTTTTAGCTTAAAGATTTTAATGTATTATGTGTTTTAAGCCTTTTGAAATCTCCTATAAACAATTATAAAAGTTAAAAGTAAAGCTGCCATCCTTGTCTCCCGTTTTATAACATCACTGCATCAACACATTTCTTATCACTTAACAAAATACAAGACTTGTTAAGGTTAAAAAAAACATTTTAAATTAATAATTATTTTTATTAATGACTTATTTGCTAAAAAATGAGGTTGCTGCCTTGTTTAAATAAGCTGATAAAGGAGAAGTTCGGTTTTTTACACTTTAAGCCCATTTTCTGTAGTGTCCAGGATGAAATCGAATGATCGACACCAAAAGTTTGACAATTGGTCCTGTCTCTGCTTTTTGGCTCATTTAGAATCAACCCCTGGCTGCTTTAGAATGGCTAGCATAGAGCATGTCCGATAATGTCCTTAAAACAACCTTAAACGTTCTTTTTTTAAAATATGCTACTCACCGTGTCGTCAGCGCTGTTCAATGACGTTCCAAAAAAAGTTTCGTGAAGAAAAAACGTTCCTGTAGTGTTTTATTTAGCATTTTGTAAATCCCATTGAGTTCTGTAGGAATAGTCAATATTCCGCTGCCACCGGAAACGGAAATGGGGCCTGTTTACACAGTTGTAGTCTTTTCGCTTCACTCTGTGTACTCCGACGTCGAGAATCAAGAATCCACCTTTCGTATTCCATTTTCAGAGTTTTTTAAAGTGTTTAACAGAGACGTTAGCACCTCGACGTCGGAGTACAGAGAGTGAAGCGAAAAGACTACAACTGTGTAAACAGGCCCCATTTCCGTTTCCGGTGGCAGCGGAATATTGACTATTCCTACAGAACTCAATGGGATTTACAAAATGCTAAATAAAACACTACAGGAACGTTTTTTCTTTACGAAACGTTTTTTGGAACGTCATTGAACAGCGCTGACGACCCGGTGAGTAGCATATTTTAAAAAAAGAACGTTTAAGGTTGTTTTAAGGACATTATCAGACATGCTCTATGCTAGCCATTCTAAAGCAGCCAGGTGGGGATTCTAAATGAGCCAAAAAGCAGAG
Source organism: Cyprinodon variegatus (assembly GCF_000732505.1). Classification (NCBI taxonomy): domain Eukaryota; kingdom Metazoa; phylum Chordata; class Actinopteri; order Cyprinodontiformes; family Cyprinodontidae; genus Cyprinodon; species Cyprinodon variegatus. The sequence goes on from NW_015150738.1 coordinate 500,925, forward strand.
ACAGGAGCAATTGTCAAACTTTTGGTGTCGATCATTCGATTTCATCCTGGACACTACAGAAAATGGGCTTAAAGTGTAAAAAACCGAACTTCTCCTTTAAAGAGGGCCAGAACCATTGCGCTCTGCCTCCCATTACCCAAACCTGACTTGGAGAAAATGGGTATTTGTTTACGGTGCTGGAACAGCATGGTTAAGGTAGGTGCTTCCTGGAGGGAGCCTGATTACTTAGATTTTCTTTTTCCATTAATTTTCACAGGTCGGGGTGGAACTGCTCCTAAAACAGCAGATCTCATGAGGATTACCCAGAGATGCATGAATCAAGTGAAATGCCACTTTTGGCATGTTCTGAATAAAGGATAGCATCGTGACAATTAAAAGATTAAAAAAAAATTTTTTTGACGACAATACCATTTAAAGCAACAGTGTGCAACTGTTAGCCACCAGGGGGTGCTTGACCTGTAATTCGGCTGGTGCATCCTCCAAAGGCCAGATTGGGCAGCCGGTTATGTCATAGCATGGCATTGTGTCCTGTTTGGATTCAAAGACTCTTACCTATGCAGCCGACAAATGCAGCCTTTTTTGCCGGTTGGAAGGACAGTGTCACTGTATCCTTCGTAGCCTTGGGTACAAGAAACGCAAAGCTGAAAAGCCGCACATGCCCCAAATCAATATGTGTGTGGTTACAGAGCTGCAGCTACAGATATATATATATATATACCTACCTGAATAATATTGTGTAATCACTACAGGTTTTGCCTTCCACACTCTTGGATATCTAAGTGATATCTGCTGTCTGGAAGCTTTGGTTGATGTTAACTTTGCTCTGTTGTCTTCTTTTTGCTGTTGTTATGCTCTCTTGTCTCTTACAGGTGTGGAACCAGACTCCTATATCTTCTGTGTTGTCTATTTTTGCTGTTTTGATTCATTTTCTCTCTTTTCATGCATTCTTTGCTGTCTCTATCTCTTACCCTCTCCCCTAAGTTCTTATCCCCTCTTCTTCTCTCACCTCGCTTTCCATCTTCCTCTCCATTCTATACAATTTTACTCACTAAATAATTTTTGACAAAGTTTCTTATATAACTACCAAGCGGAACCTTATGGCAAAAGCCATAATTATCGCAATATTGGCAACAGTGGACACATACACATCTGTTATTCATTTGTTTATATGTTTTTATATTTAAAACCGACAAAAAAAGAAAAAAAAAACTACCAGGGTTTTTTGTTATTCAAAATTTGTTTAATAAAATATGGAAGAAAAATAGATCAGTCTTTTCTTTTTATATTTTATGTCACTATGAAAGTAAATATGAAGAAAGCTAATAATGAGGATATGAATTCATTGCTTTGAAGCTCTGAGGTAATGATTGCTTTATTAGGCACCAGCGACAAGTCAAAGAAGACAGGAGAATCACAACAGTGCTCCAGTAAAGAACTTTCAATGGCAACTTTAAAAGTTTTGTAGATGTCTATAAATCCTGATCATAAAAGTTATCAACAGGACTGCAGCCCCACCTGAGTCCAACATACACTGAAAACAGGTCAGAGTTAATTTGGACAAGACTCCTACTCCACTTGTATAGAGACCGCATTGCCCCAAGTAAAGGGCCAACGACTTTTGACACCTGGATAGCAACCCTGCTCCCAGAGAACTGTTTGGGACACGGTTAAGGTCTTTTAAGGTCTGCAAAGCACACTTGGAGTGGTGGGGTAAACTCCAATAAACTCATGCAATCCATCAGACGGCATAGGCAGGGTTTATTGGGCCACATTATTTCTATTACAGCTGAGATTCTTATGAAGGGGAACCACCACCCCGGTCTGCCAGTCTACCGGCGCTGTCCCCAACTGCCACTTAATGTCAAAGAGGCATGTCAACCACAAAAGTACAGCAACATCCAGAGAGACATATAAGGCACTCGGGGGAGATAAAAAACAAAACAAAAATAGCACCGGCTTTATCCAGATACAACAGCATCCACATTTTAGTCAGTGGTAATCTTAACCTGGCAAGCCATACTGTTAAATTTGTAGCACTCAAAGTTATTTGTATGCATTAGTAATCTGGAATTGCACTCATCAAATCTGTTCAAGGAAAGAACAGACATGAAGCAGAATCTTTTGAGCTGACTGGACACAGCGACAACTTGTGCCAGCCTACTGTACAAAAGTGTTTTTTTTCATGGTAACAAATGAAATAGCAGCAGATATTATGAGAAACTACAATAACTTACGTGTTCACGCTTTTGTTGTTTCTTTATTAAATATAGAAAAGTAGATTCTGAGAGATCCATTGTTATAGCAGCAGCTATGTATATATCCTCCTGCAGTGCTTTTGTTTGTGGTTCAACTGTGTGCTCTGCAACTCTCGCTTTCATCATCATCATATGCTCCACCTTAGAACATAAAGCCCGAGATATACTTCCGTGTTTGGTTGTCGCGCCAGTCTGTGTGCACCTTAAGCGAGCCCATAGAAGCAATGTACACGTTTATACTTGACGTAGATGTAGTTGCAGTACTCCCAAAAACCCCAGAGGGGCAGTGATCAAGATAACAAGTAAAAATGCAGAAAAAAAGAGAAGTAACAGTTGGCATACCACTTCAAGCACGCCGCTTATTAAACAACTTGCAATAACAAAAGTCTGTGCTGAGCCAAACAAGGCAGTCATAGAAATAAGCCATGGGTTTCCCTCTGCTCTAGTTACAAGAAGATTATTTTGTGGTTTCTCAGAAGAAATCTTATACTTTACTGTGTTATGTTACAAAAAAATTAGTTTTTTTTTTTTTATTATTATTATTTTGTATTTTTTTATCTTCCATTCTGATTTTAAAGCATCTGTTAGATGTATAAAATGTAACGACTAGTTTTCCTGGCACATTTATGAGGACTGGCATACCACAAATTTTCATTATCATTTTTATAAATAATCAATAAATAAATAAAAATACATCTTTTTTTAATTTTGTTTTAATTTATTTATAGGAAATGTTCGGAAAATATTAATTTGGAAAATAGTGTAAAGTCTAAAAGCAACATCTTGTGCGATTTACCTGTGGCAGTAATACAGTAGATGCATTTATTTGTTGTTAATATCAACAATCCTACTTTGATGAATATTTGTACTCCTATTCTTTAGCTGTGACATTATGATACCTTTGTTCATTTGCTCTAACTGATCTTTATCTCCTTTGCATATTAAGCCATTGTTATAGGTAAAAAAAAAAAAGGTATGATAGAAAATGACTTTTTTATAATGTGAAAAAAACTATAAAACAAAAAAAGCTTTGAGCTCCATGACAGGATTAAAGTCTCTGTTTTTTGTGTAGATCCTTGCTCTCATAGTGGAATTCAAGATTTTTATGAAATGGCTTATCTGAAATCCCTTATCCCTAAAGAATGCTTTTAGAGTTGAAATTTGACTTTTGATTAAATCCTAGGCTTAGAGTACCAGGCTCACACAAAATTAGAACTTTTCAATATCACATGGTGGCTGTGACCCAGTTTAAACCACAACTGATACAGCTGCAGGTTAGATTGCATCCTCATATAAGTCTACGTAGTTGAAGGACCTTCAGGGTCTTTTCTTCATTGCACCATACTTCCCCCTGACCATTTATCCCCAGTAATACTAGCTCTGTGCACATTCAAAACTGTTGCAATGCAAAATGTTAATCACACATAGTTTGTCTTTATTTCACTTTTTGTAAATTCAGCAGGGAGCAGAGAATGGAGATCATCAACCACTGTGTGACATTTACTGTAGCAGGCTGGATAGGAATAAATTGGATATCCCAATTATATCACCACTCACTCTTAACAATTAAAAGGACAGATACTCTCTTGGTTATTGATGGACAGATGGAAACCGTCAGATAGCAAGAATAACACCAGGATTATATTGGCAGACAACTGTTGTTAAAAAGGAAGATATGAGCAGAGCTGTCGTTGCTCCTGATTATCATTAATATTTAATTATTTCCAGACTTTACAGACTAATCTACAATTAAAAGCTGCATCAGCGTTATTATTGTAGTGTAAAAAGCTGGACTGATATGAAACCTAAAAATATAAACGTATTTCAAAACAAAAATTTGTATTCTGTCAAGTATTTGAAGCTTTCCTGACCTCTTCTTTGTACTCCACAGGTGCAGAAATATCACTTATGCTCTGAACCTCCCCCAAGTGAGCATTGTGTTCATATTCGTCAATGAGGCATTGTCAGTCATCCTGCGATCCATCCACTCTGCCATCAACAGGACACCCTCCCACCTTCTGAAAGAGATTATCCTGGTGGACGACAACAGCAATAATGGTAAAAAAAATAAAAATAAAAATAGAAATCACTTTTATCACCTAGCAGCACAGAACTGCATGCTAAACCCAGTCTTAAATGTTATATCTTGAAGCCCAAGCCGAGTTTGAAAATCAGATGTGACAGTCTCTGCAGCTGTGGCTTTATCAGCATGTGGAGGCGGTGTGCATCGGTCTGTCATTGAGAAGATAGTCTGAATTCTTCACAAACTTTCTATAAGCTCCTGTGAGATAACAGCCTGTTTATATACACTTACTCAACCTGTACATACTTTGAAACCCACTGAAGATTAACATCACACAATATATGAGTTTTTTTCTGTTGGTTTTGCTGTAAAAAGCTACTAAGAATCAGATTTTTTTATACAGTAACCTGTATCTGCAAGAAATCCCTTTTATAGCAATATTTTTAGCTAAAGATAGTTTGATTCTGTTTATTTATTCCAAGGTTCTTGTTTATTTTTAATAACACTTGCTTTGTTTTGTTAAAATGAGTATCACAGTATGGAATCACTATTGCATTCAACAAAGAAAGAACAAATAATTATAGATGTAGATATTAAAACAATAGTTTTAATTTGCATTTCTATTAAAGTTTCCAATAAGTTTTAATGCCAGTTGGAAAATCAGCTACCTTCAAACAAATGAGAAACACTTTTTTTTTTTATGGTTAAAGTTTAAAAAAAAAAAGTACAATAAGCTCCAGTATTCTTCAGAAAGAAATAGGAATTGAAAGATTAGAGCTGTTTGCTGATATGAGAGGATATATTCACTGGGTTTGAATAAACACTGTGTTGTGCAAAATGAAATCCTCTAGATAATGAATAAATGATCCACTAAAACTGGAGTTGTAGTTAATTATTTATCTTATTCAAAATTGGAGGTGAAATCAATTTAGTGTTCTTAATTGAATAATTGTAGCTCTAATTTGCTTACTTACCAGGGTTTGTACCTTTCACCTCTGGATGGTTCCTGGATCGGCTGTTAAAATCCAAGTGTTCCCACCAATTTAGTGGCCAAGGCTAGGTTATCAGCAGAGCTATTCATTATCAATCAAAGAACTGTTTACCTCTGTTTATCCATACTATTACCAAAAGAGGGTGGATCTGGCCTGAGTGATAAACCATTCGTATATTAATTACAAACAACTGCAAGTTAAAGACTGATGTCTTTATTCTAATAATTCAGGATTAC